>NC_090740.1:70127644-70347644 GCF_036898095.1 Palaemon carinicauda | reverse complement strand
CAGTTCTCTCTAAAGTAGGTTGACTTGAATCGTCCAACCAAACATCACTATCATCTTTTCTCAAAATGAGGGATGAATTACCATGCAATTTGATAAAGGAATTTGGAGTTATAAACTGTTAAATTTTCTGAGCTTGATCTATATGTTAAAGGCCTGGAATTTATCGCTAATTGAATATTAGAAAGGGTAGTTAATAATTCAAAGCAAGTTAAATTAGACCTTCCTATTACTTTATAAAGACAATTCTTTAATACTCTAATCAATCTCTCCCAAACAGAAGCAACCCATGCTGAATATAAAGGTATTTTAATGTGTTTGATATTACATTTACTTAGTTCAGATTGAAATTCCTGCGACTCCAAAGACCTTTCAAGGATACTTCCACCCTTGAGAAAAGACTTAGCGTTGTCACTGTACAGGTAGTGTGGTATCGTGTATATATTACCGAATATTTGGAAAGCGAGAACAAAATTTTTAGTGGACATGTCTGGTAACAATTAAAAGTGCACAGCGCGCACGTTAAGACAAGTGAAAACTAATATGAACATTTTTGTGGTCTTACCACTCAACTCATCCCTAACCCAATGGTGTCCGGTGAAATCAATACCTACATGCTGAAAAGGCTTGACTAAATTCATGTGGTGTTTAGGCATATTTGTAAACTAAGGGTATCTGTAAGCTAAGGCATTATATTTCCTACATATATTACAACTACTCAGCTCAGTCTTTACTGCTGACCTACCCTTGGGAATCCAAAATCCCTGTTCCCTAAGGTAGTTCAATGTAGTGCCTATTCCTAAATGCTGTACCTTCAAATGACAATTCTTTATTAACAATGAGGTGAACCTATGATCTTTAGGAAGCAATACTGGATTATGAACATCAAAGTCAAAGTACAAACACTTAGATATTCTTCCCCTAGACCTAATTTTACCCTTTGAATCTAAAAATATATTTAAATTGGACACTAGAGGGGGTATATTATTAGTAATATTGGCACTGCTTTGTAAAAAAAAAAAATCTAGTTCTACTGAAAAGTATTCTTTCTGTGCAATTTTCACCCAATACTCTAAGGCTTTCTTTTTAGGATCACCACCCTTTAATCTACTACAAAATTTGAACAAGTAACTGTTAATTCTTAACAATTGTTCATAATTTGACATTTTATTAATATTGAGAATACCAGTGTTTACTTTATTTATTTGCATAGTGCATACTGTACTTATTTGATGCTTATAGTAAGGCGATATGCTCAATAATGGGTAAAGAGGCCACTTGTCAAAATCATTACTCAACCATTCTGGACCTTCTAGCCAATAAGTCGATTTACTTTAATATTTAGTATAGGATAAACCTCTGGTGATCATGTCGCCAGGATTTTCTTTAGTATTTACATAGTGATATAAGACAGGTAGTTTAAATAGCTTAGATATTTCAACTTTAAGATCATCTGCCTCAAGTACTCTTATTTCTAACATATTTTGATTTTATTTTAGTTACTCTGGTCAATAGCCAATTTAAAACCACTTGAGCATCAACAAATATATTAATGAATGTAAAATTTATATTGTTGTAGGCTTCTAATAAGGAAGGTTAACATTTATAAGCTAGAATTACTCACATTAGTTCCAAAGTGGGGACACTATGCTCATTTCTCTTATTCAGTGGAGCCAATTTAGATTTGGAGAACAAATAAGAACTCTTTATCATTTTGATTAACCGCATAGGCCACAAACCCATAGGCCTCCACAGAGCTATCACAAAGTATGTGAAGACCATACGAGTCTAGTTCATTAAGGGACTCTCTAGGAAATTTAAGTTCAGGTAACATTTCAAAATCTAATAATTTTCCTTTCCCCACAAATGTCTTTATGTAAATTTTGATCCCAACCAACATCTAATTTCCATATTTTTCTCATTAAAAATTTACCTCTTATTGTTACAGGAAGGACTATATTCAAAGGATCAGATATTTTAGAAGTTTGTGACAATACTTTTCTTTTTGTGTCTGCTTCTGGGTCTATTTTAGAAGGCGCAAGACTAAAAGAATCATTATTTACGTTGAATCTATAACCCAATACTTTATCCTCTTTGCAAGAATGTTCAACAAGTCTATTATCAAACGCTGTTTCTTCTCTCAACTCTACACAATTGGAGTTCCAAGACCTTAAAGCAAAGCCCCCTTGTTCCATCCTATCATTAGCTTGCTTATACAAATTTTTAATTTCATCAGTGTTATTACCAGTTTTATGAAGATTGTCTACATAAAAGTTATTATTTAATATTTCTTTACACTTATCAGGATAACTTACTGCGTGATGTTTCATAACAAAATTTAATATAAAAGGTGAAGAAGTGTAACCAAATACTATTGGTTTGTAGATTTCCCAGTTTCCAAAAGAAACAAAATCTATTTTTATCCACTTTATTTTTTAATTTAATCATCAAAAAAGCTTTTCTAACGTCGCTCAACATTACATATTTATTAGTTGTAAAGTAAAAGAGCAATTTCAATATTGAGCCCATTAAATCTATCCCAGGATAAGCTGCTTCATTAAGTGAAGGCAATTCCCTGTAAGTTTTTAAAGAACAGTTAAATACTGGCCTGATTTTTGTGGTAACTTTCTCTTCTAATTTCATAACTGGTCTATGTGGAATCCATACATACTTATGATAGTCAGAAGGACTTACTTTAATTTCCTCGATTATACCATCCTCGAGTTTTTTATCAAAAACTTCCTGGTACTTGTCAATGAGACCCTTTTTACAAAGATACTCTACTGTTCGGTCTAATATCTTAAGTGAAACAAAATGATTAGATGGGACGCTGTCAATTTTATCAGTATACCAGGGCAATTCTACATGATAGAATCCATTATCAAAAGAGATACCCTCTCTAAATCTGTCAATTTGTTCTTTATCAAAAGAAACATTCTTTTTCACACTTTTTTATTCCCAAGGATTCAAGACTAAAAAGGTGTTCAAGCCCATTGTCTACCTCACTGTCTTCTAATAGATGCTCTAATGGATTGAAATAAGATTTTAGAGGATCCATTACTAAATTTACCACGCTTTTTGTTTTAACATTCAGTGTTTTCTTATTAACTAAGGAGTCCATAACAGCTCTGCTTTCTGCCTCACCCAAAAAGTTAAACACATTACCAACAGGAGATACTCTATTATTTACGACTAAACAAGTCCCACCCAACATTTTAGTCCAAGTTACCGAAGGTAAAAACTGAAAGAAGTATCTATTCCTATTAACATGTCAACCTTCATACTTTCATGGTTTCTGTGGTCACAAAAACACTCATCCAATAAAGCGATATTATTTTCTTTAAATTTATTTATTATTTGATTCATGCCGGGCACTTCAAAGTTTATATTAAGCGATTTGTCAACTAATAAAGGTATGAATATTAAATTATTATTTACATTCATTCCAGTGGACATTTGCTTGAAGCCCTTAGTTTCTTGCCCTATATATGTGCTTACATCACATTCCAAAGCATACAACGCCTCTACATCCTGACAAAGACCTTTAGCGGCAGATTCGGAAATATATGACCGCTGACTGCCAGTGTCAAACGGACATCTGGCTCCTAGCTTTTTTGCCATTTCTTAAATACAAAGTCATCGTAGGTAAAATGTGAGACGCATCAAAACTTCTTTGAGCAAAACATAAGCTTACGTTAGTTTTAGTAGTTAGTTCGGCTTTATTCAAAGAGGGGCACAAAGGAGTTATGTGCTCCCTCTTTCTACACAACAGACAGCCAAACCTTAACTTATTTTGTTTCCCGTAACATTCAGTGTCTTCGTGCCCTGAACGAGCGCATCTAGTGCATCGTGAAAGCTCCTTCAGTCTGGCCACTTTATCATTATAATGATTAAAGTTAACACCATTTTCCCAAAGTATGGCCTTCAGCTGCACATAATTTAAAAATTAATTTAGTTACTTTATTTGCAAATTTGAAATTTTGAATCTTACACCTACCTCATTTTCTTTAGGTTTAAATGAACTGCTAGGACTAGGTTTACTAGAGGTTTTAGTGAAGGTCTTTTTCCTATTGGAAACCGTTTTAGATAAAGTTTTGATAATTTCATTATAATTAGAAAGAATGTCAGATATATTAGGATAATTGGTATCTAATTTGTGAACCAACTCTCTTTACTGGTATGGAGAGTTTATTAAATACTATATGACTCACAAATTTATGCCCAGAGGACCCCACTTCCAATAAATCAATATTATGTGCTTTCAATTCATGCAGATAGGATTTGATTTCGTTGAGGTAAACTTTCACCGACGAGAATTCTTGATCATATTCAGCACTTGGAACAGGACTCAAAATGTTCTTAAAAGTCTCGTCAATAATATAATTTACATCAAGGAATTCTTCTTTTAACATTTCAATTGTCAAGTGGTAGTTACGGTCAGAAATAGTCAAATGCTTAACTACCTTCAAGACATAGCACCTATGGTACCCATGTAAATATATTTGGTTGGCAGAATCGGACAAATTTTTCCTAAACCCAATGACATTATTAAATTGATTAAGAAATGAATTTAAAGCAAATTTATCTTTCTCCTCACCACTAAAGATTCCACATTTCAAAGGAGGGAGTTTCCCATCAGACATATTAATTCTAGACATCATTTCTAAAACTTTATCGGCAGATAAGTTCCCAGAAGCCCCACTTGACTCACTTATGTATTGTTCATATTGGTCGAGCTCTATACTAACCTGAATGCTATATTCTGCCTGACTATCTAACTGCTCATTATAATATTGTTCATTACTGTTCATTATTTCATGTGTCTCCTAAACATTATTTACTTCTTCATCAAACATTTTAACCTGCTCGATCTCTTTTTCGATAACAGTTATTTAATCTTACAAAAGGAAGAAGTTAATCTATTATCACCATGAAGCTCCGTTAGCTTCCTTAAGTAAATAGTTATTTTCCGTTTGTGTATTCCCCGCATCCTCCTCAAGGATGATATAATATTCATAGCGTCAACAACCTCTTCCTCTTTATCAGACATGATTACTTATATAATTATAATTAATGGATTTAATATCAATAACCGGCAAATATTTAAAAGATAACAGCCCGCCCAAAGTTATTGATGCTTACGGGGTTACCGAGTAGGCCTACATCATATATGAACACGAAATAGATTATAATACATAATATATGTTACTAATTACGTCGCACTCTAGTTCCATATTGGTTACCATTCGAAATACCGAGCGACAGTTAGCCAGTTAGCCGTTTCAGCAAAATTACTTATTTCACCAAACGATAAACACATCGAATTCACCTCCGGAATATTATATGGAATACATCGACAATTTTGGAATTATGTTGGAATTTATTTTAATTTCAACCTTACTTATATGTAATAAACAAAACAATTATTCAACAACCAAAACAACTTACATTAAAGAGTAGATCCACTAATAAAACTTTGTGATATTGCCGTACATTACCCTTTTCCCTAGACATGTCCAAAGATACAAAATAATGCAAACACTTATCACAAATGCTGACGTGTTCCAAAATTGTCGTCGTCTTGGAGTTTGAACGTTTGTTTTGGTCAGAGTTAAATTCCTATGAAGATGCCGGCCTTTCCACTGACTACTTTTTCCTGGAAGTGTTCGCCGTGGCTGTGGCAACTCCGAGGTAATTTACTTCTTACCTTTGACAGGTACATATTACGCACGCGCGAACTTGAGGCCTGTTAGGCAATTACTAATTTAAGTCATTTAATTCATGTTTGATTTTATTATTCATATTACTTATCATTAACGCTAATAGTTACTATAATAAGTAGCATTAAGTTATTTACTTTTAATTTATTAAGAAAAATAGGTTAAGCTTCGAGTAGTCAAGCTAACGACCGAACGGCTATTCCGCACAGTCTGACACAAATATCAATCCTTTCTGATTGAATTAATTAATTTGACGTTAACTGTATTCCTTATAAGGAAACAGTTTTGCTTTACATTTCTTTTGCAACTCCTACCTCTAATCTATTTTTGGTTTCTAACAATATTAACTATGAACGAACAAGGTAAAACGACAGTGGAGGTCCTGTAAAGAGTGGGGTTCCCCTGCTGTATGAAACCGGAAAAGCAGCCGTCAATGTAAATTAAGTAAATGACGCGTCACTTATACATACTGAAGTTGTGGAAGTAATAAAAATTTGAAAACTTTCGATATATATATATATATATATATATATATATATATATATATATATATATATATAAATAATTTGTACATGCATGCATGTGCGTATACACATTAATATATACTGTTCACTACATCAGTGTGTATTTAATCAACAAATACCGTCCTTTTTGGACGAACTCAAAACCAACATTGAGGGAGATAGCCATCTCCCACCACCACCCTAGTATAATCTTACAAGTACGTTAATCCATAGAAAAAGATAATTCAAAATTAATTGTGACGTTATAAATATCACATGATAAATAGAAAGACAATGAATATTACAAGAGATAATGTTCATGATATATTTTACAAATGTTCCAAGTCTCTTTCAAATGAAACAAACGCTATGAATTTCCGTTTATCATTATCGCAAGTTTAGAGCAGTAGCATATCTTGTAGACTTTGAAAATATATACGTTATTATCTTTTCCAAAACACAAAAGAAGATTTTGTTTCATTGTTACACAATGTGATAATATGAAGAAAACTCTACAGTTCGTAAAGTAAATTCATAAATACATTTAACAGGATAATCTTATTGAAGTATGCACATGCAGCCATTGCTACTAAAGACAGACTTTTCCTGATTGATTCATTTAAATTCCTGCTCATGTCTCTCTAGTGAACAAACGAAATTAAGTACAATACATTTGGTTTGTTTTTATAAGCGCATTGACTGAATCAACGGTTTATATCATCACTGAGAAATAAATGTAAATATAAAAAAGCATCAAGCATCCACTAAAGATTGAGATATTACATTTAAAATATAAAAAAAAAATATAGCAGATTCTTACAGTGGATATTAGCACTGACACAAATAAGTGTAATTGAAAATGATTGGAAAACAATAGATATAGATCGATAAGCTCATACAGAGAAATATAACTCCTTTATTTCATAAAAAATATACTTGTATTTGTAAAGTCTATGATTAAATAGGATAAATAGCAAGCTACAAAACCAAAGTGTACCTTGACTAATCAAATAAGGGCTTTAAACAACGTTGGGCGGCACCTCGTTGTGCATTGCTCAAGTGATGCAGTTACAATGGAATGCAACGAACAGTTGTAAATAAAATCCCAACCATCAAGACAATTGTTTCAGGAACTGCAACCCAGACGAAAGCTACTCAGAAACCGCCCCTGAAAATGACCGTTAATCAGCATGAAGCCATGAACTACCTCTGAAACCAACGACTTTTCTTCTACCCCACCTCCTCAATACACCAGTTCCCCCAACCGTTGTCACCTACAATACTAGGAGGATTAATATTTTTCCTCCAGTCCAAGGTTGTTACCGAGAACACTTACAGTATCAATGAGTTGGAAAATATACTTATTATTATTATTATTATTATTATTATTTGCTAAGTTACAACCCTGGTTTGAAAAGCACGATGCCATAAGCCTAAGGGCTCCAACAGGGAAAATAATCCAGTGAGGAAAGGAAATCAGGAAATAAACTACGATAAATTTAAGAACAACAACAACAACAACGTTTAAATAAATATTTATAATATGTAAGCAATAAAATCTTCAAAATTACAAGAGAAAGAGAAATAAGATAGAAAAGTGTGCTCGAGTGTACCCTCAACCAAGAAAACTCTACCCCTAAGAGGCTGGCGTTACGGTACGGTACAGTACGAATGAAATTTAGTCTAAGAGTGTGGTACGGAATTACGGTACGATAATCTTGCTAAAGTACGGTGCAGTACAATTCAGTTATGAAAAAATGGGCAAAATTCCGCACGGTATCGTGCCTGTTGTGAAAAATTTGGGTGTAGGCTACTGATAGATTGTAATTTGTCAATGAGGGATCAAATAGTGAACACAGTGAAGGGGTGTAACTATTACCTGAGAAACATAGCATTTATTAGAAAATATTTAACAGAGGGCAGTACAAAATTTTAGTGATGAGTCACGTAATATCAAGGCTTGATTATTGCAATTCTCTGTACTATAAATTGCCCAAATACACTACTAAGAAAGCTTCAAAATGTGCAAAACCGGATGGCTAGACTGATAAAAGGCATTAAACTTCGGGAGAGAATAACTCCTGCATTGATCGATCTACATTGGTTACCTGTTAAGGCTAGAATTGAATTCAAGATTTGCCTGTTGACTCACAAAGCACTTACAAGTGATAAGCCTAAATATCTTCGTGATTGCTTGGTCGCCTACCCTGAAGCTACCAGCGCTGCTGTAAGTCTACATGCTGATGACCCACATAGACTATTCGAAATTAGTGTGAATCATGCAATAGGAGGAAGAACGTTTAGTTATGCTGCACCGAGACTCTTCAACGACCTTCCACTTGATGTCAAGAATAGCAAAAATGTGGCAGCTTTCAAGGAAAACCTGAAGACTTATCTTTTTAGAAAGTGTTATAATACTGACCTGAAAACTATTAAGCCTGAATACAAATGCTAGCGAAATAACTGATAAGATACAGAGCAAAATATTAACTGGAAAGAAATTATTTTCATACACCAAGGCCCGCCTGAACAGACTTTTAGTGTCTGATGGAGAGCGAGAAATAAACCCGTAAAAGTAAAAGTAAAAGTAAGTACCGTAATTCATATTTGCCCGCTTCAGTAACTGCACAAGTGGATCTGCAAGGTACTTGGCATTTCAGTTTGTAACATAACATGCATGTGTTTATCTCTATGTCTATAATAACTTATTGGATATGTCTGTGTGTAATTCTTAAGGTATCACATTACAAACATTTACAACCTTAGCCATATAATCTAATATTGTTCATTCGGTTTCGTATACTGAACAATTAGATAGTTGACAAAGAAAAATGATTTATAGTAAGAATTGTTAGACGGTGATTGTTGCATTTATAAAACTAAAATAGAATCCCTAATCATTTTGTTTATTACTAATATTTGACTTGTATGTTTGTTCTCTTTGTTATTTTTTTTAGTATCTGTAATCTTACTTCTGAACATAAGGAATTTAACTTATTTTTTATGACAACTGAAAATAGAGTACATTTTATTAAGTGTTGATTCGTCAAATATAACGTAAAGGCATAATGTCTGTAAATTAAACACACACACATACACACACACATACACACACACACGCACACACATATATATATATATATATATATATATATATATATATATATATATATATATATATATATATATATTACGCAAAGGGCCATGGTTAGATTTCGCCAGTCCTCTCTATCTTGAACTTTTAATTCAATACTCCATTTATCATCTACTTCGTGCTTCATAGTCCTCAGCCATGTAGGCCTGGGTCTTCCAACTCTTCTAGTGCCTTGCAGAGCCCAGCTGAACGTTTGGTGAACTAATCTCTCTTGGGGAGTATGAATAGCATACAACACATGCAACCAATGCAGCCGTTTCTAGTCCACTACAGGTCTCGTCCTCATTCAAGGTAGGGTACGTTTTGGCGCGGTCGTTTAGGCACAGCCAAGGTCCTGTAATGGACCTTGGGCGCAGCCGTTTGGGTGCCAGCTGATTTGGCCACAGCCTATCTGGCGAAGGCCGTTTTGGCGCTAAAACATTTGTAATATTTAAGAATCTTACTTCATTTATAAATCTTAATAAAATGTTTCTATTTATAAATTTGGCTGTATGAATGGACAAAATTACCATATATCAGCTATAAATTGAAAGATGATAGACACATTTAGATAGAGGAAAACTAGCTCTTTTCTCGTTTAGCTGTTTGCTCAATCGCTTTTGTTCCTGCCAACGAAGCCTTGCTCATAATTACCAAATGAACTAAATAAATGGTTTCTAGTTTATTAATGTATGTTTTTATGAGTCTGCTTTTACTTCTCAATAAAAGATTTAAAGTTTTGAATGATTATGAATTTATCAATAAATTATTTCTACTTTACAAGTTTTGAATGAATTTATCGACAATTTTTTTTTTCTTATCGTTTACTGGCGTCAAATCAAATGGCTCCCAAACTGCTGTTCCCAACTGTCAGGTGGCGTCCAACCGGCCGCGCCCAATAGTCCCACTCCACCTTATTCATGCCGATAGTCAATTCTTTTTAGACAGACAGATTTGCACCGATTTGCAGGGGTGCCCTTCTAGCTCGGAAAAGTTTCCTGCTCGCTGATTGGTTGAACGAGATAATTCTAACCAATCAGATAGCAGGAAAGTTTTCCGAGCTAAAAGGGCACCGCTGCAAGTCAATGCAAATGCGCTTCATTAAAAATAAATTGAGTATAGGTGTGGCCAGTTTTCATCACCACACTGGCCAACCGCTGAATGGTGATGGTAAGGGATTTTTGTCTGGTTGCTCACAGCAACCCAACCTAGCTTTGCTGACCGTGGAGATACAGAAAACCTTTTTACCACGCTAAGGTATCCCCAGCCATATATATATATATATATATATATATATATATATATATATATATATATATATATATATATATATATATATATATATATATAATGCACATTCAGAAAGTCATGTCCTAAACTGTATCCTATAGATCTCTGTTAGTGTTAGCTGTGAAGATAAGACCTGCAAACAGGAAATTGTACTTTTTATTGGCCATGCGTGACATGACATTCAGTTAGATTGCTACATAGTCTGATGCTAAGTCCTTCAGTCCTATTAGCATTTCACTGTTGTTGTTTTGTTACCGAAATCAGCCACCTTTATTTAGCTTTGTTGTCCCTCCATAAGACTAAAGAGGTATGTGTAAGTTGGCAAACCTTGATTCGGTTGGTACTTGTTGCTATGAATATGTATATGCTTAACATTGTAGTTCTTAAAGATAAGCTTCCTTTCTCTTCTTTTCACAAATGCACTCGCTCATACGCACTATTACATGCATGTAGTTGATAGATCAGGGAATACACATTAAAACAAATCCTATCTTTCTCTTTTTATACCCACGTACGTAAACATGAACAGTAACACAAGATATCATAAGCATGAGAGCCTCTTCATTTATTGCTCTTTCTGTCATCTAAGTAAGTGTGGTTGACGTACGGTACATTCTAAATTAATTGAAACTGTTATTATTATTATTATTATTATTATTATTATTATTATTATTATTATTACTTACTAAGCTACAACCCTAGCTGGAAAAGCGGGATGCTATAAGCCCAGGGGCTCCAACAAGGAAAATAGCCCAATGAGGAAAGGAAACAAGAAAAAAAATAATTTAAGAGTAACAACGTTAAAATACATATTTTCCTATAGAATCAAAACAAGAGGAAGATATATAAGATATAATAGTGTGCCCGAGTGTACCCTCAAGCAAGAGAACTCTAGCCCAAGACAGTGGAAAACCATAGTGCAAAGGTTATGACACTACCCAGACTGAACAATGGTTTGATTTCGGAGTGTCCTTCGCCTAGAGGAGCTGCTTATCATAGCCGGCGTCTGACGTCGCTCAGTGAGCTGTTTACTGAGGTGGTTGGGCACCACAGTGGAAGTTTGGGCTTGCCAGGCTGACGTTCTGGTGAGCATCTATTCTGATGAAAATGGAACTGAAATCAGACTACTTTATCCTTTACCTATCTTCTGTGTAACTACCGTGCCAGTTGTTCATTCATTAATACCTTGGCGTCTTACTCTTAGACTACAAAGCCTAAATTATTAAGAAATACATTTCCAGTACAAAGAAACCTCTGTGATGACATACAGGCATAACAGAAATAAGGAAACGAAAAACTTAATTGTTAAAAAATGTTATTCACCAATAATTCATCCAGCTTGTATACCTACCTGGCCTTGTGTTAAGCATTCTTCAAAATTTTACTTAATCAAGCATTGTTCTATTATATTTCTTATAAAAATATCTTTGCAAAGTATAAGCTCTTTGGCAACGTTCCAATTGATTGTGTGATTGTAATCTTTCATATGTTGAAAAGGGCTGTAGGCAATATTAACCGTTCTTACATTATATTTATTGTTTTATTCTTGTTTCTAGGGCTTTTCCACTTCGTCCAATATATCTTAAGCCACGTTGATTGCATGGAATTTCGTATATACAAACGTATCTCTGCTTTTGGGGAAATTTTGATTAATATGTTCTTCAGTGTTATGTTTTTAAAAATTACATTAATTCCAAATAGTCTCAATATTCCCGTTAGAGGTACAAACAGTTAGGGAAAAAATAAAACAGGAAGGTTATTCACATTTAAAGCATTGTTTTAAAAAATAAAACGGGGGGGGGGGTTTATTCATATTTAAATCATTGTTGGAAACAAATTATATAAAAGTTTTCTTTGATTTGTATCAGGATTTGTTTATTAAATGGAATGGATACCTAAGAATTGATATTTCATGAATTTTACGTAGTTCAGCTTCAAGGAAATAAGGGCAACTTATCTACATTATCCGTAAATACACGGATAAGAAAACTCATTTCGGTTGACGGAGGATGATTACATTAACAATTTGCAGACGTAGTTACATTCGTAAGTTTTCTGTATTATTGAATATTTAAAATATCATTCTTGCCTGAATAATAAAACATCTAAACAGGGCAACTTGTTATCAACTTCCATTTCTAATGAAATTCGATAGTTAATACCAGAGTAAATATTTCTCAATAATGGCCTTATTGCCTATTCTATGTTTGGGTTCCCCCAGGTCCCACAATGCGAGGCACCTCGTATATCCACCAGAGAGTTGCTTATGCATCTTTCGGTGTATTTTGCATCTTCCAGTCTTGGATGGTCTGGCATGCATCTTCGGTGTTTATCGAGCTTATTCTTAAACACATCTACGCTCACTCCTGCTATGTTTCTTAGATGAGCTGGCAGCGCATTAAATAGTCGCTGCATTATCGATGCTGGTGCGTAGTGTATTGATGTCCTGACTGAGATAGGTGTTGGCCATTACTATATCAAATTTTGTTCAAATAATTCACCATTAACAGTACGTTATCACAGTGGTTTCTTTTATACTCTAAATGTATTTTTTACATCATAACCTTGAGGAGATCTCATACACAAGAAAGCGCTCGATTAAATCTTCGTTTCCTTTTTCCTACCAGCTTGCTGTCATCTTGAGACATCGCGCGTTATTATTATTATTATTACTTGCTAAACTACAAACCTAGTCGGAAAAGCAGGATGCTTTCCTTTCCTCACTGGGCTATTTTTCCCTGTTGGTGCCCTTGGGCTTATAGCATCTTGCTTTTCCAACAAGGGTTGTAGCTTAGCTAGTAATAATAATAATAATAATAATCGATAGTGTCGGTATTATGAGGCTCGGTTTAATATTTATTCATCCAAACTGAATTTATTTAAATTATCAAAATCTATTCCAGACTCAGCAAAGTAAAAGCTACGGTATAGCCAGATAAAGATTGATTTTATTTCAAGAAATCATTAGATTATAGATTAAGCCGAACTAGTTAATAATAATAATAATAATAATAATAATAATAATAATAATAATAATAATAATAATGATTAGGCCTATAATGATAGGACTACTACAGGCATCTAGCATTTTAGTTAGCTTACACAATCGTTGTATATTTACAATGCTTGTAATAGGGAAGAATCGTAAATGTTTTCTCTTTAAGTAGTGATGAATTGCATGAAATAAAGGATCAATTTTACCAGCAGTTTTCTTAGATAAATTTATGCTGGAAATAGTTGATGTTGAAGATAACGTAAAACTCATATTGTTGCTTATCATTAAATTCATTAATTGATAGAGTTATAATTCATGAGATTGGAGAAGAAATTTTACAACTGCATTAATCGAATAGGATAGGTGCCGAGGTTAGCTTGAGCCTATTAGAAATTCTGAGGAAGTTTGGCAACGCTTGAAATCTCTAGGTTCCACGACATTCTGCATGAACTTATAGCACTAAGCTTGGCTTACCAAGCAACCAGTCAATGAGTCATATAAAAAACATAGTTAATTCTTTTCTAGATTGCCTGGTCCTTCTGGCCAAACACGGTCTTTGTGCAACTTTGGGACCAAGGAGACGCTTCTCAAATTTTCATCTATTATTCAATTATATGCAGAGATGAAAATATAGTACTGTGAAAAATCTTGCAAAATAAGAAGAGCAACGCGATGTTCATTAGAATCTTCCGATACAGAAGCATCACAAGTAGAAATCTGTTCAAAGCTCCCTTTATCATTTTCACTTTGAATTGGTAGTTTTTTCACGTAGTCTAGTTATTATTCATTATTGTGATATTTTATACCACTTTTTCCCCATCAATTTCGGGTGAGTTTTAATAACCAAACAACTTTGGTTTCCTTAGCGTTGTTTTTGTAAAGTATTGGGTATATATTGTAAACACCAAATCGTGAACAGCGTCTCTCTCTCTCTCTCTCTCTCTCTCTCTCTCTCTCTCTCTAACTGACTGACGAAACCCGCCACCCCCTCTCCCTCTATGGATCTCTCTGTACATATGTAGCCAACACGAGCTCGGGCTGCGCAATTGCAAAATCCCGTGCTTGGGCACAGAAGTCAGGAAATCCTCAACAACATATACTCAGAAAGCACTTTTGAAAATATCTTAACAAAAAGAAGAAAAAAAAACGAAGTATATATATACTAAATAGTAATTAATTCAAAACGTTTGACAGAAATAGCACCGCAAATCGAAATATACCACAACTCCCCTTCACAGTCTTTTCTCTTTGTTTGGCTGAGCTGATTTCACTACTTCCTGCCATCCAGGGTATAGGCCTACGCAACATTGTACGGAACGAAAAAAAAAATGGTAGGCCTATCGCTGATATTATGTCATGTCTTATAAGAACCTCTGATTAGAAACATTGCAAATATGTAGACATGATAATAAAACAATAATGTTTAAGATTTGAGTAAAGCCTTTAAACCATGTCTCGTGGTGTGCCTCTTAAAAAGCTCCAACATTTACCGTATGGTATACGTGTAAATGCATTACTCTTCCCAAAATCCTACCTAATGAGTCGAAAATAATTGTGACCCTCGATGGCCATCTTTCAGAGATTATAGATGTCAAAATAGGTGTTCCCCAGGGATCAGTCTTAGGCCCGTTATTTTTCCTCCCCCTATACCTCGGTCAGTTGGTAGGTTACAGAAATCCAGAGGTAGATTTTTAAGGGTAGGCCTAATGCTTGATAATAAACTAACTTTCAGCGAGCATGTTAATAAGGCAGTTAATAACATTGCCAAAGTAATGGGTTTCGTATACAGAGTAAAAGAGTATTTCCCTTTATATATTATAAAACAACTGTATCATTCATTAGTATCTCCTCACTTAAATTACTGCATTACGGCGGGGGTGGGGGAGTAGTAGTAGAAACGTCGTGAAACCGGTAATTGTAATAAAAAATAGACTGGTAAGAATCATAAGCTCCAGTGATTACTTAGCTCATATAGTTCCATCCTGGTCATAATGCTAGGCATGCGGTTACTTCTAATAGTCAGGCCTTCTCCGTCATGAGGCTCAATTTTTTTTTTATTGCCTACACACAATTCTAGAAGTTTTATTCCAGCTGTGACCTAGTTGTGGTATCTTTCTAACTTCAAAAGTTCAAACTTGCAGCAAATGTTTTATAGGTTATATATATGTGAAATCTCTGTTTTAATGTTGCTAATGTTTTTAAAATGTTTTATTTCCATTGGTCATTACTTCTTATGTCGTTTATTTATTTCCTTATTTCCTTTCCTCACTGGGCTATTTTGCCCTGTTGGAGCACCTTGGGTTTATAGCATCTTGCTTTTCCAACTAGGGTTGTAGATTAGCTAGTTATAATAATAATAATAATAATAATAATAATAATAACAATAATAATATTGAAGCTGGAAGAAACTTATAAGCTCTCCTTAATGAAAATGATGTTCTAAACTTATATTAAACAAATTTCCAGATTTAAGACGAAAAATAGTTCAGGAACAATCAGTTCATCTATAAGGAACAAGAAACTCAAACTTAACGCTTCCCTTCACACGTATTAATAGATGAGTGCAATCTTAGATATATCAAAGTATTAAACATAGGAATACTCTGCCCGCTTATCTAAAGGCATTGCTTATCGTGGGATCTTTCAAGAAATCGTATACAAATCTCTTGTTATCTGGGCACTAAAGCTGTGTTGATAAATATTTATACTTGCCTCTCTAACCATAATGTAAATATCAGTTTCATTGTTAAGGATATTCTTTTTGTAAAACTAATTCTTTCACAGAATCTTTGCCTAATATCTAAAATTTTCAATGTATACAATATACCATTAGTTTCATATACCACTTTTCTTTATTATATAAATATAAATCTCCATTTTGCTTTTAGGCTAATAATCTCATTTATATGTAACTGTGTGTGTATATATACACAAATATATATATGTATGTATACATTTTGTATACGTATATCAATTTTTACTTTTTATTTTTTGTTCATAACTGATTATATTATTTTAGTCGTATTATTGGCCGAAGAGCTCTGCTTCACGGGCTTGGACTGAGTGTTTTTTGTATATCTTCTGTATATAGATATTGTTGTCCAATAAATATTATTATTATTTGCACATGGAATACAGTTAGTTTTCATGGTGCTACTATAGCGTGAGATCTACCTCCCGTTAGCACTATAGCGTGAGGTCTACTGATGAGTTATTCGTCCCTCATAAATAAAACACATTTCATACATTTGTTTAAGCAATAAACACTTAATTTAAACATATCTTAGAAATGACTTACATAGATAATTGAATTTCTGATTACATTAAAAAAAGGAATACAGGTAAAAATAAAAATGTTATATATTTCCATACATTTATTCTAGCGATACACTCTTCGTACATCAAACGTGTTATCATATATTTCCATACATTTATTCTAGCGATACACTCTTCGTACATCAGACATGGTATCATATATTTCCATACATTTATTCTAGCGATACACTCTTCGTATATCAAACAGGTTATCATATATTTCCATACATTTATTCTAGCGATACACTCTTCTTCCATCAAACAAGTTAATCTAGCGATACACACTTCGCACATCTTCTAAGAATGACACAAATAGATCATTGGATTTTTTTCTCATGACCTTCCAGCAAAAATTATCAAGATGAGACTGGAACAGCTGACGACCAACACCTCACATTCTCTTCAGAATTATCGTTTTAGCGTCCAACCAGCCTCCAACCACGATCGCTCAATTGATATCTCTTTTAGGCCGAGGGAAAAACTGATTTAGGAGCTCCATTTGCTTCCTTTTCTATGGACAGGTCACGTTTTTGATGGATTTGGGCAGTTCACATATTCGATGGTTAGGTGTGGTCCTCTGGGACGCTGGTCACACGGTAGACCTCACCCTCCACCTGGGTAGGCGACATAAAGCCGTAGACCTCACGCTATAGTAGCACCGTTTTCATAGTTACGATTTCAAATTTTCTTCTCATGTTATAATCTATCATTATTATTATTCGTATTATTTGTACTCTCTCTCTCTCTCTCTCTCTCTCTCTCTCTCTCTCTCTCTCTCTCTCTCTCTCTCTCTCTCTCTCTCTCTGTTGTTGATTTTGTGTGAATAGTTAGGTTACACGGAACTGAAGGTTTTCGTATCAATTCTAAACTGAATTGCATCCAGTTAAGCAAGAAGTTTATGCTAACAGTGTCTTTAATATGTCCATAAGCATCACATAGGAAAAGGGATTGTGAAATAGGCCTATATATGCGTGTATATGCCGCAGTCAGGATACGAAAAGCTTATAAACCTTTTCGAACACAGGACCCAGTACCCACTGGTCGAACACAACTGTAGAAAAACACGTCCACCAGTGTGGGAGGAGACCGTACATCGTTAACCCTTAGAGATGCTTCCTCACGGTCAATCCCCAGTGGGGATTTAATACTGGGCTCTGGGTCATTCTTGATGCGATGCGGTGCGAGATATGCAAGAATTTCCCTTGCACAAAATTTATTCTTAATTGTGACATCAAGATTATGCAGCAGAAAATTATATGAAATAGATTTCATCTTAAAGATGAAAATCTGGCTCATCATCATATACGCAGTATATCGTGTGTGTGTGTGTGTGTGTGTGTAGGAGCAAATAGCGTACGTACATTTGCTCTTTTATATTTATATACCAAAGACTTCCATGCATAGCCTACATCTGTAGGTAAAAATTATTCAATTGTGTCGTTTAGAATTAGTTTTTGTTACGTTGGAAAATTTGCATGTTGTTAATTTTTTATATATTTTTTTCAAATAATACTAAAATGGATGATATGTTAATGGGCAAAGAGTTTTTATGACTTTAAACTTCATTTCATTCATTATTATTTCATTTATAAATTTTTAGTGACAACTAAGTAACCATTCATTTCGCAATGCAATTCATACATGTAACTCTGTATCACATGTTTCCTATTGCCCAGCGTTTGGCTCTGAAAACTCTTGGTAATTTAAATGAAAAAATAATGATGGGAATAAAACTAAGAGACAGAAAAAGAGCAACATGAATACGAGAACAAACTAAAGTAGAGGATATTCTAACAACATGTAAGAAAGAGAAAAAGAAATGGACATAGGCAGCACATGTGAAGAGGACAGATGGTAAATGGACTCAAAGAATAACCGAATGAGGCCCTAAAAATTGCAAACGAACAAGGGAAGGAAGAGAAAACAATGGATTCACGAGCTAGGAAAATTGGGTGGTTTACACACACACACATGACGTACACACATACTTATATATATATATATATATATATATATATATATATATATATATATATATATATATATATATTTAATCACATATACATAACATTTAAACACACATATACATGTACATATGCATATACATATATATAAAAAAATCACGTGTTAGATGTAATATATATATATATATATATATATATAGGTGCTACTATAGCGTGAGGTCTACCACACTATAGCGTGAGATCTACCTCCCGTTAGTACTATAGCGTGAGGTCTACTGCTGAATTATTCGTCCCTCATTGATAAAACACATTCCATACATTTGTTTAAGCAATAAACACTTAATTTAAACATATCTTAGAAATGACTTAAATAGATAAATGGATTTCTAGTTACATTAAAAAAGGCAATAAAGGTAAAAAGAAACATGTTATCATATAGTTTCATACATTTATTCTAGCGATACACTCTTTGTACATCAAACATGTTATCATATGTTTCCATACATTTATTCTAGCGATACACTCTTCGTACATCAAACATGTTATCATATATTTCCATACATTTATTCTAGCGATACACTCTTCGTACATCAAACATGTTATCATATATTTCCATACATTTCTTCTAGCGATACACTCTTCGTACATCAAACAGGTTATCATATATTTCCATACATTTATTCTAGCGATACACACTTCGTACATCTTCTAAGAATGACACAAATAGATCATTGGAATTTTTTCTCATCCCCTTCCAGCAAAAATGATCAAGATGAGACTGGAACAGCTGACGACCAACACCTCGCATTAATCTCTTCAGAATCATCGTTTTAGCGTCCTACCACGTTCGCTCAATTGCCTGTGTGTGTGCTCCTGTCGCTGGATCCACATAATATTACTGGTGGTTCACTGTTGAATGCTGATATCGATGATATCTCTTTTAGGCCGAGGGAAAAACTGATTTAGGAGCTCGATTTGTTGCCCTTTACATGGGCATGTCACATGGACAGGTCACGTTTTTGATGGATTTGGGCAGTTCACATGTTCGATGGTTAGGTGCGGGGCTTTGGGACTCTGGTCACGCGGTAGACCTCACCCGTCACCTGGGTAGGCAACATATGGCGGTAGACCTCACACTATAGTAGCACCTATATATATATATATATATATATATATATATATATATATATATATATATATATATATATATATATATATATATATATATATATATGTGTGTGTGTGTGTATGTGCATATATATGTGTGTAGGCCTATTATTATTATTATTATTATTATTATTATTACTTGTTAAGCTATAACCCTAGTTGGAAAAGCAGGATGCTATAAGCCCAGGGGCCCCAGCAGTGAAAATGGCTCTGTGAGGAAAGGAAAAAAGGAAAAATAAAATATCTTAAGAATAGCAATAACATTACAATAAATATTTCTTATATTAACTATAAAAACTTTAACAAAACAAGAAAAAGAGAAATCAACTAGAATAGCATGCCCGAGTGTACCCTCAAGCAAGAGAACTCTAACCCAAGACAGTGGAAGACCATAGTACAGAGGCTATGGCACTACCCGAGATAAGAGAGCACTGGTTTGATTTTGGATTGTCCTTCTCCTAGAAGAGCTGCTTACCATAGCTAAAGAGTCTCTTCTACCCTTACCAAGAGGAAAGTAGCCATTGAACAATTACAGTGCAGTAGTTAACCCCTTGGGTGAAGAAGAATTGTTTGGTATTCTCAGTGTTGTCAGGTGCAGGAGGAGAGAGGAGAATCTGTAAAGAATATGCCAGACTATTCGGTGTATGTGTAAGCAGAGGGAAAGTGAACCGTAAACAGAGATAAAGATCCAATGTAGTACTGCCTGGCCAGTCAAAGGACCCCATAACACTCTAGTGGTAGTACCTCAACGGGCGGCTAGTGCTCTGGCCAACCTCCTACCTACCTACCTACCTATATATATATATATATATATATATATATATATATATATATATATATATATATATATATATATATATATATATATGTGAGAGAGAGAGAGAGAGAGAGAGAGAGAGAGAGAGAGAGAGAGAGAGAGAGAGAGAGAGAGAGAGAGAGAATGTTAACGTGGTAGAAACTCATTAAGTCTGTGAAGTTCAAATATAAACTAAATTATTTGATGAGGTTTAGATCTTGAATTACATGCAAAGTAAACTATGGTTTGTATTTAAAGGATAGTAAAAAGTTAGAAATTCAAATTGCATTTTGATCGCGGACTCTGTATTAAAAGGCTGGGTTAAATCAAGAAGGTTTAATTAAACCTACATGCGTTTAATACCTAATCATCCATATGAAATTATTTAAAGGCTCAAATATATATATCCCAAACTCGGATAAGATAAGGCCACAACACAGCGAGATAAGAAAAAGTGTTATCGTCTTCTCAAGCATTAAACTTCCTTGGGTGACCGTTAGATTATACATAAAGCCGAACTAGTCCTGGCCAGCTCGAGGTGGGATAAATAGGCTATAATGACCGGATTAAGGAATTAGCCGTTGAGGACTCCAGGAAGCAGATTAACTTAACACCGGTTGGAAGAATTTAAAATGTTCGGCGAAGATTGTCCAGTCACTCCTTTTCTTTTGACACCCACCACCAGGCTCCAGCCCACAACAGGAACAGATAGGCGTCGACCCGACACAGGCCGTTTCGAGTAAATTCAAGGGAGTATTCGAGCAGGGTTGCCATAAGTACCATAATCATGGTACATGTACCACAATTCAGGGTCTGCGTACAGGGTACCACAATCTCAACCTCTCTTTAAAGAAAAAAAAAAATGAACAGTCGGAACTTCGGAACTGCCTTATGCGGACAATAAAGTTCTGAGGGAAGAATCTGTCCTGGTTAATACCTGCGGATTAACTGAATAACTGATTTAGGGTGTCAGTGTGTCACACCTTCGTATTCGAGACGGCCTTGTCTGACATTCCCCCTCTCGCCACGGCTCACGGTCGCCGTAGTAAACCCCAAGGTCTATAGAGAACTTGTTAACCCTTCGTGTACCACCCGCCTCCTGGCAGTACCTTTCTGCTGTAGCCTTTCAACATAATTATTATTATTATTATTATTATTATTATTATTATTAGCTAAGCTACAACCCTAGTTGGAAAATCTGAATGTTATAAGCCTAAGGGCTCCAACAGGAAAAATTAGCCCAGTGAGTAAAGGAGATAAGGAAATAGATAAGCTATATGAGAATTAATGAACAATTGAAATAAAATATTTAAAGAACAGTAACAACATTAAAACAGACCTTTCATGTATAAATCATAAAAAGACTTATGCATTTATTTTATATCAACAACGCTTATAATACAGAAGAATGTTTAATGTTTCCAAGAAAAGCAGCGATTAATTGCATGAAATAAAGCATATAGCCTACGAGTACTTTAAAAAGTTTTCTTATATAAATTTCTATTGGAAATTATTGATATCGAAGATAACGTAAAACTCATATTGCTGTGTTATGGGTTCTGATTGATAAGCTGAGGGTAATTAACCTTAGTTTATTATACAAGTTAAACAGCAAGTTATACAGCATTGCCGAGCCAACATTTGTAGAGCGGGGGAGAATGCGGAAGACTGTGTGGTCACGTGACTTACCCAAACATAAACAACAGATATCATTTACAAACTTAGACAGCGTACCAACAATATTCATACACTGATTACATACGGATTCCTGACCACAACATTCACATATTGTTACATCTCCCTTCTTTTACATTTTCGCAACAAAATCTTGAAAGAACTTTTTTTCTACATAAATGGTCCCTGCAACATACATTTAATCCTACATACCTAATTGGCTCTTTAAATTTATTACAAATAATCCTCAAGATATTGAGGTTTCCTTACAACACGACCACTTCTGGTTCTTTGTGATTCTAAGTTATCAGCTTCAGGAATTATTAAAGATTTATTTCCAACATCATTCGTATTTACATCAGTTTCAAGTTCAATATCAGAATCGATATAATTATCAGTTACTGTCTCTGATGTCTTTCTCAAAAATTTACGATTTCTAAAATATACTTTGCCTTCTACTTCTATTTTGTATTTCCTTTTTGCAACCTTTTATTACCTTACCTTTCTTCCATTCCTTTTTTCCTGGAACTGGTTGTACACGGATGACATCACCTGGTTTTAATGAGACTAAATTCTTACATGATCTGTTATAATATTTAGCTTGCCTAACCAATTTTTTAGTTTGAACTTCTGGTACCCCATCAACAATCTTGGGTTTAAGTAAATTTTCTGTTATAGGTAATTGACTTTTAGTTCTTCTACCAAAAAATCTTTGAGCGGGTGAAGAGTTAAATCCCTCAGTTGGAGTGTTTCTCCATTCAAGAAGTGCTAATAAAGGATCATGGCCATCCTCGTTTGATTTTGTGAACAACTGTTTCATTATTTTTACCGCATTTTCAGCTTTGCCATTTGACTGGTGGTGGTAAGGGGATGATTTTACATGTTTAAATGACCATTTCTTTACAAAAGTTTGAAATTCACTTGATGTAAATTGTGAGCCACAGTCACTTACTACAATGTCTGGTATACCATAGCGTGAAAAATGACTCCTTAACTTGCTTACAACATTTGACGCTAACATATTTTCCAATGAATTTATCTCAAAATATGATGAATAATAATCTACCAAAATCAAATAGTTACAATTGCCAACACTAAAAATATCCATTCCAATTTTAGACCAAGGCCTAGAAGGAAAATCATGTGAATTTAAGGATTCCTTGGTTTGTTTACTACCATACTTATTACACACCACACAAGAAGAAACATAATTCTTTATATCTGCACTCATGCCAGGCCAGAACAATATATCTCTACCATATCTAACAGTAGCTTCAATCCCATTGTGAGCATAATGAATTTGTTTCAGCATGTAAGACCTTAAACATGATGGGACTACAATGCAATTACCTCTAAATATTATATCATTATCAATAGTAAGTTCATCCCTAAATTTAAAAAAAGATCTTATGGTTACAGGAACCTCTCTACAATGAGTGGGCCAACCTTTTAGAATTGTTTCTTTTAATGTTTGCAATGCAATATCACTTATGGTCTTTTGTCTATCCTCAAGTCTTTCATTTGTCACAGCAACATGTTCTGTCATATTTACATTACCAACCTCTTCAAATAATGCAATTACATCAGATTTATCAGCACCTGAAAATGTATTCGACAAGAAATCTCTACTCAAAGTATCTGCTATATACATTTTACTACCTGGTTTATACTTAACACTCAAATTAAACTTCTGCAATTGCAATAACATACTTTGTAACCTCTTGGGACATTTCATTAATGGTTTCTTAAAAATACTTTCCAAAGGTTTGTGATCAGTTTCTACAATAACATCTTTGCCATAAAGGTATTGATCAAAACGTAATGCTGCAAAAACAATGGCTAACATCTCTTTTTCTATTTGAGCATATCGCTGTTCTGTTTCAGTTAACGATTTAGAAGCATAAGCCACTGGGTGACCGTTTTGCATTAGGACAGCACCTAATCCTGACATTGAAGTATCACACTGTAAAGACACATTACAATTACTGTCAAAATATTTCAAGCAAGGAGCTTCAACAATTAGTTTCTTAATCTTGGAGAATGCTTCATCATGAGAAGAGTTCCACTGCCATTCAACATTTTTCTTTTCCAGATTTCTTAATGGTTGAGTTACTTCTGACAACCTTGGTAAAAACTTTGAAAGATAATTAACCATCCCTAGAAATCTTTTCAATGATTTAACATCACTTGGCACTTTTAGACAATTAATAGCTTCAATTTTCTTTGGATCTGGACAAACACCATCCTTTGTTAGCAAATGTCCAATGTACTTAACTTCAGTCACATGTAATTTCATCTTCTCTTGATTTAACTTGATGTTTTCTTTTCGGCATCTTTGTAGTAACGCTAATAGGTTCTTATCATGGTTTTCCAAAGCTTCCTGATCAGTATTTCCTTTGCCATAAACTAGGATATCGTCTGCTATTACTTCTATGCCATCTAAATTATGTAAGGCATCATGCATTCGTCTCTGGTACTCTTCTGGTGCCGATGATATACCAAAAGGCATTCTCTTCCATCTATACCTACCAAAAGGCGTATTAAATGTAGTCAAATAACTTGACTCTTTGTCAAGTTGCACTTGCCAAAATCCGTTCTTTGCATCAAGTACTGAAAATATTTTAGCTTTACCCAATCTTGGTAAAATTTCCTCAATTGTTGGAAGTGGATAATGGGGTCTCCTGATAGCTTTGTTCAGATCTGTAGGATCTAAACAAATCCTTAAATCTGAATTAGGTTTTGTTACTAAAACCATGCTAGAAACCCAATTTGTAGGTTCCGAGACCTTTTCAATAATGGTACCTTCCATACTACTTAACTGCTGCTTCAATTTTCTCTTAAGGGCAAAAGGAACTTTTCTTGGAGCATGGATCACTGGTGACACTGTATCATCAATATTTATCTTACATGGAGGTCCTAATTCCCCCAATCCTTCGAATAAATCAGGAAAATCAGAAATAATCTTGTTTTTATCTAACCCTTTCGGAGAAACCTCATTTATTTCTTGCTTAGCACTTGGGTTATCATTCACAAGAATTTTTATCAATTTCAGTCTCTGTCCATCCTCATAACCTATTACAGAAGTAACATTTTCCTTCACTACATAGAAATTAAGTTTATACTGCTTTCCTTTCCTTTCACACATTAGAGTTTTAATTCCAATAGTCTCGATTGTTTTATTATTAAACACTTTCAGTTTGATGCTATCACCAATATCTAACTTATCATTGCCAATCAAACGCTTCAATTCTCTAACACTCAAAACATTGCACGTAGCACCGGAATCAATCTGAAAATTTATTTCTTGCTGATTTACAGTCATGGTTACATACTGCTTTCTTTCATGAGACATAGAAATGTTTCCTATCGATTCATTTATTGTGCTAATTTGCTGAAGGTCACTATCACTGTCCTCATTCTCTTCATAAGTTTTCACTTTTTCAGAGTTCCAATTAGTATTACACTGTTTAGCATAATGATTCCTTCTCTTACATTTGGCACACACTTGACCATATGCTGGGCACATCCTAATTTTATGAGTCCTGCCACAATACCTGCAATCTTTTATTTCCTTGGCACAATTGTACTTGGGCTTAATTTGAGGATTTGTGTACTTATTTTTCTTCTTCCACACGACATTAACTTCCTCTTCTTCATTATTGCTACTAGTCATCTGCTGCTTTTGCTGAATTCGCATTTCATAATTTTTTACAAAATTCACAGCCCTTTCCAAGGTCATTGGCTTTGTATCCATCTGCACATGATCCAGTAATTTCTCCCTAGCCTTATCATCATGTAAATTGAGGATGAATTGATCCCTGATCATTTCTTCTTCATTATCATAATTGCAAGTTTTGCATAGAATTCTTAACTGAGTTATGAATTGGTCACAACTTTCATTAGATTCTTGTTTCCGCTTGAGAAATTTGTATCTTTCCATGATTATATTTGATCTGGGACTGCATTCTGCATCAAATTTCCTTAATACTATATCTATCTTATATTTATCTCCATCTGCATCCCAAGACAGTGTATTATATTTCCCAACCCCTAATTCTCCTATAACATGCAAGAATGTTGCTACCCTTCGTCTGTCAGCTTCATTATCTAAGCCTGTGGCAATTTCATAGTTAATAAAAGCTTCTTTAAATTTCTTCCATTTGAGGGCTACATTGGTACTTGCACTAAAGTCCATAGGACTCGGTGGAGTTAGCTGTACATTCATCTTTATGGTACAAAACTACCTTAATTATGATGAGAGAAAAAAAACTTATCCCACTGGGAAAAATTATGCACATCGGCAAAAGTCGTAGCCTAGGACATCAACAAACTGGTCCGTAACTTGTAAGTTGTCACTTACCCTCATTTCTTCTTTAATCCAGCTTATATGTAGATAAGAACCACTCCTGACACCATGTTATGGGTTCTGATTGATAAGCTGAGGGTAATTAACCTTAGTTTATTATACAAGTTAAACAGCAAGTTATACAGCATTGCCGAGCCAACATTTGTAGAGCGGGGGAGAATGCGGAAGACTGTGTGGTCACGTGACTTACCCAAACATAAACAACAGATATCATTTACAAACTTAGACAGCGTACCAACAATATTCATACACTGATTACATACGGATTCCTGACCACAACATTCACATATTGTTACAGCTGCTTGGCATTAAATTCATTAATTGCAGGAGTTATGACTATATGAGATTGTAGAGGAAATTCTACAACTGGATTTTTTGGGCTTAAGCCATGACATGCTGATAGAAGATTCCTTCAGTAGCTTCCTAAGGGTATATTTGACTACAGTAGATATTCCCAGAGAATTAAACTAAAGGTTTCACAGAATTCTAACTTTTGGCACGAGTACCCATAAGGTTTCCCTTTAGGATATCGTATACTAACAAGGGACGTATGCTTGACACGCCACATAGCTATCTGCACCCCACATAGCGTTTACGCTTCGAGGGTGTAGAGTGGCAATTATCGGAGGAGCCGTTCTAAAAACTCTCCTCCTACGCTACTGTTATGGTACCTAGCGATTTAAACAAACGGCCGCCATATTGGCCGACGTCACATCCGTCAGCGCCAAATCCATTCCACATTCTGTAGTGCATCCTAGGAGTTGTGTTTTCCCAGCTTTCGCTTATTTTCTGCATCATGTTGCAATCTTTGGCCTCGCCTTCATCTGGAAAGTTGAGTACCATATTCTTGTATTGTTTAAATAAGCTCCAGCCATAAAGTAACAATTACTTTTCCTTAAATCTTGTGTTTTGTGGCGGAGCTGTGCCTTTACCGGAGGCGTCATGTTGAGACACTTGCTCGCCTAGCATGCTTTATTTAGTTAGCCAGAGCAACGTTCCCGGTCCTTTAACTAATGATTATTTTAGTTAGTGTTCATTGCTAGGAATTAGTTATATTATGCTGTTAGTATTCACCTTCGGCGATCATGTTAGCCGAACCCTAAGCTAGCCTGCTGGCCTAGCCCCTAGGCAAGATGCCTAAGCGTTCATGTTTACTTTTTGCATGATATGATAGTGTTCCTAGTGTTATGAGTGAAATGAAGATTCAAGCATTATACATA
Organism: Palaemon carinicauda; assembly: GCF_036898095.1. Classification (NCBI taxonomy): domain Eukaryota; kingdom Metazoa; phylum Arthropoda; class Malacostraca; order Decapoda; family Palaemonidae; genus Palaemon; species Palaemon carinicauda. Next base: position 70,319,504 of record NC_090740.1, on the reverse strand, counting down.
CAAGATTCAGTGATTGCATACATGATTTTTCGCCTTCGGGGAAGTATATAGGGGTTTCGATATTGGTAGTCGTCTCCCTGGCACCTAACCTATGCTAGGTCTCTTATATGCTTCCTCATTCCCCCCAGGTTACCTATCTAGGTAATCTCCTCCCTCTGAGGTAGCCTAGGCTACACCCTAGCCTCCCTATCCTCGATGCTGTCGTATAGGTTAGGCTAGGACCCTTCTGCCCCTTCTCCTGGCCATAGATGTGCGCTTTGAGTTTGGGACAGACCCTCAGAGTATCAGTCGTTCGCCTCCATCCCTCCTTTAGGGGAATGTACTTCCCTTCTGGTCCTTTGGAAAACCAAGGGGGAGGGCTTAGCCCTGCCCCCTAGTCCACACTTGGTTGGGTTACGACCCCTCCTCCCTGTGGCCTAGCGACTTGTCCTTCCCCTGCCTTTCCTGGCCTGGGAGACAGGTTCTCCTAGCCTAGGTTAGGCAGCCAATGGAGATTCTGCTTCATTATAGTTCAGGACAGGACACCAGTGCTGTACCTACTCTGGGCTATCCTACCCTAGGCTGGAGAATGTACTCTTCTGGCCTAGACAGGCTAGCCCTGATCAGAATCCCCTTCCATGGGGTATGCATAGGGGACTTCGGCTCCCCCTGCACCCCCTTCCTCTTGGGACCCTCTCCCCCTCCCCACTCTATCCCTTTGTGTTGGCCTGCCATCACACCCCTGTCCGCCGGCCTACATTCCCGCCGTGTGCCGGCGACCTGTAGGCCCGGCCCGGTCCCCTCGTCGGCTGTCCGTTCTGCTACGCTTCCCACTTATAGTCGATCCATGGGGTTGCCATTGCTGGTCGGTCTGCTGGCGGAGGACCTCCCCCTCTTGAGTGTTCCTCGGCCCTCCCTTGGGCCGCCACCGGCAACCTAGCCGCCGCCGGCCCCTTGCCGCCGGATGAAAGGCCTCACCCCTCCTTTCATTTGAATACTCCTTCCGGAGGCGGAAGGGTTTGGGTACTGAGTTACCCTTTTCCCCCTTCCTCCTCCTATCTTTCTCTCTCTCTGTCAGTGCTGATCCACTACCGCCCTCCCTCTCCCGCCGCCTGCCGGCAGTAACTCCGACTTCCTACCTGTCTCATTGAATGCAGACAGTGTAGGTATATCACTGCCAACTTGCCGCCGGGGGGGCGGGGGGGGAGGCCGCCCGCTCGCCGGCACCCATCCACTACCAGTACCTTTGTCATGTCAGTATCCTTGTTAGTATACCGCTGCCGGTTGCCTGCCGGCTGTCGGAGCCGCCGGCTCGCCGTCGATCTGCCATCACCTTATAGCGTCATCCTTTCTCCTTGCCTCTTAGACTGCTGGCTTAGAAGGGTTCCTTTCTGATGGCGATCCGCCGGCACCGGTCAGGCCCCCGGCATGCCGCCGGGCTGCCGGAGACACTCAGGTATATTATAGTGGACAGTCACTCCTTACTCCGCCGGCAGGGATTATTGTGCAGCTATGGATAATAGCCAGTACCCTAAACTGAAAACTATTGTGTATAGTTGTACAGTAAATAATCTTCCAGCATATTCTGTGCATCCATGTGCAGTCTTTTGCCGGGACCTATCCTATAGAAGAGGGTTTCGCATACCCTTCCTTCTCAATTAACTGAATGAACTCGGTTTTCCCTCCCATCGTTCCTAATTCTCTGTAGGAAGACTAAGCTTGGCTCATCCCCCACGGGTGTTCCTCTTCCTCCCAGGGCATACTCAGCCCTCTGGAATTAGTTACGCTGAGAGGTCACGGCAATGGACTGGGCGGGATACACAAGTATGTGTCTTCCCTTCCTTCCTTTCTAGCTTAACTATCCTAAGCTTATACATGGAATCTCATATTATAAATAATTAAACTTAGTCCTAATCTAAGATTAAATTAAGTCACTTTCGTATTGACTTTCTTTTACAGGAGGAGCTTGTGAAGTGTGAGAGCGCCTTCTGCAGCGTTCGTCGCCCGGACTTTTATGGTCACCGGGCATGCCGATCCCACGCCAGCTGTTCGACCTTAAAAGGGGACCTTCGCTATTGGGACCCGCAGGTCTGCACCGTGTGCAAGAAACTGCTGGATGAGGCGTTCGACAACCCTCCGTCTACGGAGGTTAGGGACAAGGCCCGAGAGACCCTGAGCAAGTGGGTGCGTGGGTTTCAAAAGAATGCCACGGGGCCCTATCTCCCAAGCGAGAGGATGAGAGCCATGCTCTTCCCCAAAGCATCTGCGGATGCCGTCATCCTCAAGGACGAGATCCCGTGCGTCCAACTAACGATCGAGCCGGATGTCTCGACCGCCCTCCAACAGTGCCACATCGACAAGGTGGAGAGGATGTCGGAGGTCTCCGACGATACCGAGAGGACCCTCATGGAAGGGGGTCAGGAGGAAGAACAGGACCTTGTGGAGTCCCCGGATTCTGAGGGCGAGATTGCCCGTACACCCTCTGTGACTTCCGTTGCGACCTCGGAGCCAATTCCTTCCACATCGGCCACCCCAGTACCCGCCCTAGCAAGTTCCCAGGATACCCTCCAGGTCTTGATGGCATTCCTGGATGAAAAGCTCTGCTAGGGGCAGGAAAACATCAGGAAGGAGATACTGGGCTTGAAAAAGGCGCCCAAGGAGATCTCCGTCAAGGATCTCCCCGAGTGCTCAGTGACGAACCCTTGGTGGCATGCGAAATTTATGCCTATCACCACTGGACGTATCGTGATTAACGCTAAGCTAGGTGCCGTTCCCCTTGAAGAGGTGGAATTCTACCCTAGCTTCGAGGCATATCCAGACTGCTTCGTCTGTCTGAAGTCCGAGCCATCCTCCAAGGAGGAGACCGAGCCGAAGGAGGTAATCGTGCTAGAGCACTCCAAGTCTCAGGCTCTGCTGGCCAACTGCCTCAAGAGCAGGGGCTACACCAATTCAAAGGTGCCAGCCCTAAGCAAGAAACACCCGTCATTTCTTGCTTCCCCCACCATGGTCTTCCCCTTTGCTGAAAAGGCCTTGACCGCTGTGTTAAAGGCAGTGGAAGAGAACAAGCCTTGCCCTACATTGGAGGAATGTAGGCCTCTCTCCCTCTCCCTACCCCCGGACGATAAGAACTGGAAGGACATCCAGCTAACTTTCTCGGTTGGGAAGCTGGAACCTGACGTTGCCGGACGTCAGTTCAACGAGGACCTTCCCAAGCTCACGGATTACCTCCTCCGTCGGGAATTGGACACAAAAGAGAGGCTGGCTGCCTCTCTATCTCATCAGGTGGTCCTTGAGACAATGTCCTCCGATACTCGGGTCCCTACCGTCTACATGGTCCTCGTGAAAACCCACCTCGCCACCTTGTTGAAGGACCTATATAGCTTCATGAAGGCTCGGAGGGCATGTAGAGAGTTAGTGTTTGCGGACGCAACCGTTAGACATGAACCCCGGAAACTGATCTCCTCGAACATCTGGGGCAAATATCTCTTTCCCGTGGATCTGGTGAAAGAGATTGTGGACAGAGCCTCCACTGAGAATAGGAACCTTCTTAATAAGTGGGGCTTGTCACGCAAAAGGAACTCTTCTCAGGATGAGGGCCCCCAACCTAAGAAGAAACCCAACAAGTCACACCCCCAACAGCGTCAGGCTAAACGCCAGTTCCCGGCTCCGGCTACTCCTCAATTAGTGGCTCAGCCACAACAGACCTTTCAATTGGTCCCTCAGCCGGTTGGGTCCCAATCACCAGTTTTCACCCCAGCCTACGAAAGGCAGACCACTACCTTTCGCCCCAGGAGTAGAGGCTCCGGCAGAGACTCCTCTCGACGTCCTTCCAGAGGGAGAGGAGGAAGAGGAGCAGGCGGCCAAGGTGGTAAGCCCTCAGGAAACCAGAAGCAATGAAGTGCTTCCGGTGGGAGGAAGACTCCGCCACTTTCAGGATCGCTGGACCTTCGATCTTTGGGCCCACAGCATCGTCAAGAAAGGACTGGGCTGGAGCTGGATATCACCTCCACCAGTCTCTCATCATTTCTTCCAACGATTAACCCCCATTCTGGAAGAATATGTTCAAGAACTCTTGAACAAGAAGGTGATCAAGAGAGTAAAGTCCATCAGGTTTCAGGGAAGGCTATTCTGCGTTCCCAAGAAGGACTCAGACAAACTCAGAGTCATTCTGGACTTATCCCCTCTCAAGTTCATTGTGAACAACAAGTTCAAGATGCTGACCCTTCAACATATAAGGGCCCTACTGCCTCATAAGGCTTACACGGTCTCCATAGACCTGGCGGATGCTTACTGGCACGTTCCAATGAATCATCAAGCTTCCTCCTACCTAGGATTCAGGCTTCAAAGAATATAATACGCCTTCAGGGCCATGCCCTTCGGCCTCAACGTGGCCCCAAGAATCTTCATGAAGCTCGCAGACACGATCGTCCAACAGCTACGTCTTCAAGATGTCCAGGTGATGGCCTACCTGGACGATTGGCTGATCTATAGGTAGTAGGTTGGCCAGGGCACCAGCCACCCGTTGAGATACTACCGCTAGAGAGTTATGGGGTCTTTTGACTGGCCAGATGGTACTACATTGGATCCTTCTCTCTGGTTACGGTTCATTTTCCCATTGCCTACATATCCACACTGAATAGTCTGGCCTATTCTTTACATATTCTCCTCTGTCCTTATACATCTGACAACACAGATTACCAAACAATTCTTCTTCACCCAAGGGGTTACTGCACTAATTGTTTAGTGGCCACTTTGCTCTTGGTAAGGGTAGATGAGACTCTTTAGCTATGGTAAGCAGCTCTTCTAGGAGAAGGACACTCCAAAATCAAACCATTGTTATCTAGTCTTGGGTAGTGCCATAGCCTCTGTGCCATGGTTTTCCACTGTCTTGGGTTAGAGTTCTCTTGCTTGAGGGTACACTCAGGCACACTATTCTATCTTATTTTATTTTTCTTCCGCTTGTTTTGTTAAAGTTTTTATAGTTTATATAGGAGATATTTATTTTAATGTTGTTACTCTTCTTAGAATATTCTATTTTCCTTTTTTCCTTTCCTCACTGGGCAATGTTCCCTGTTGGAGCCTCTGGGCTTATAGCATCCTGCTTTTCCAACTAGGGTTGTAGCTTAGCTAATAATAATAATAATAATAATAATAATAATAATAATAATAATCTGGGCGACATCGCCAGAAGAATGCTTGCATGCCTGCAAAAAGGTGACCCAGTTCCTGGAACATCTGGGTTTCAAAATCAACACCAAAAAGTCTCGACTGTCTCCAGCTCTTTAGTTTCAGTGGTTGAGAATCCACTGGGATCTTCAGTCACACCGTCTTTCCCTCCCTCTGAAAAAAAGGAAGGAAATAGCGGGATCTGTCAAGAGACTTCTAAAATCCAAATGGATCTCAAGACGACAACAGGAACGAGTACTCGGCTCCCTACAGTTCGCCTCAGTGACAGAACCAGTACTAAAAGCACAGCTAAAGGATGCTTCGGGAGTCTGGAGACGAAACGCATCCATCGCTCGAAGAGATCTCAAGAGACCCCTACCAAACAGGCTTCGTTCACTCCTAAAACCCTGGTCGGAGACAAAGAACCTAAGAAGATCCGTTCCTCTCCAACCACCACCTCCGTCGATCACCATCCACACGGATGCCTCACTGGAAGGGTGGGGGGGTCACTCCCACCAACGTCAGGTTCAAGGAACATGGTCTCCCCTATTCAAGAAGTTTCACATCAACATCTTGGAGGCCATGGCGGTTCTTCTCACCTTGAAGAAACTGTCCCCTTGTCCCTCTATCCACATCCGCCTCACCCTGGACAGCGCCGTGGTGGTCAGATGTCTCAACCGTCAGGGCTCACGATCACCCCATCTCAACCGGGTGCTATTACCCATCTTCCGCCTTGCGGACAGGAAGAGATGGCACCTCTCGGCAGTTCACTTACAAGGATTCCGCAATGTGAGGGCGGACGCTCTATCACGGACAAGCCCGATAGAGTCGGAATGCTCCCTAGATACAAGATCATTCTCCTTCATCTCCCATCTGGTCCCGGAACTGCAAATCAACCTCTTCGCGACGAGCGACAACAACCAACTTCCTCTTTATGTGGCCCCATACGAGGACCCCAAGGCGGAAGCGGTGGATGCCATGTCCCTGGACTGGAACAGGTGGACCAAGATTTACCTGTTCCCTCCAACCAACCTTCTGCTGAAAGTCCTCACCAAGCTGAGAACCTTCAAGGGATCGGCAGCCCTAGTGGCTCCCAAATGGCCGAGGAGCAATTGGTTCCCTCTCATCCTGGAACTGAAGCCCAAGCTAATCCCCTGGCCAGACCTAGTTCTCTCCCAGCAGGTCCAGAAGTCAACTGTCTTCGCTTCATTAGGGAAAACCCAAGACCTTCATCTCATGATTTTCTCTCACTAGCTGTGAAGAAAAGATTTGGAATATCGAAGAAGTGTTTAGACTTCCTAGAGGAATACAAAACAAAGTCTACCAGAAGGTAATACGAGTCTTCCTGGAAGAAGTGGGTGTCCTTTGTCAAGGCGAAGAATCCTTCCGAAATCTCATGGATTTTTGTATGTCCTTCTTCATTCACCTTCATGGACAAGGCCTAGCAGCCAACACGATTTCCACTTGTAAATCGGCCTTGACAAGACCATTACTCTATGCCTTCCAGGTTGATCTGTCCAACGAAATCTTTAACAAAATTCCGAAAGCATGTGCTAAACTCCGTCCCGCACCCCCACCGAGACCTATCTCCTGGTCTCTCAACAAGGTGCTTCAATTTGCCTCTAGCCTGGACAATGAATCTTGCCCTCTGAAAGACCTGACCCAAAAAGTGATTTTCCTTTTTGCTCTCGCTTCGGGAGCGCGGGTCAGTGAAATAGTGGCCTTATCTAGAGAGGAGGGCCAGATACAGTTCGCCGAGACAGGGGAACTTACCCTCTTCCCTAACCCAACGTTTCTGGCAAAGAATGAGCTCCCAACGAAGAGGTGGGGCCCTTGGAGAATCTGCCCTCTCAAGGAAGATGTCTCTCTATGCCCAGTAGAGAGCCTTAAGGTCTATCTTCGTAGAACTTCAGACTTTGGCGGAGGACAACTCTTTAAAGGCGAAACGTCAGGAAGTGATTTGTCACTCAAACAATTACGGGCGAAGATCACCTATTTCATTCGCAGAGCGGATCCTGACAGTACACCCGCTGGTCATGATCCTAGAAAAGTCGCCTCTTCACTTAATTTTTTCCAGAGCATGGATTTCGAGAGCCTCCGATCCATCACAGGCTGGAAATCCTCGAAAGTGTTCTTCAAACACTATGCGAAGCAGGTACAAGAACTCAAACGGTTTGTAGTAGCCGCAGGTAGTGTACTAAACCTGCTGCTTAATGCTGCGAAGGACAGTGAGTTATTCGGGACACTAACTCAACGGGTGACTGTGTTGACCCTTGTGTGATACATAGTGTTTTAAGTGCCACTCAGTGTCACTAGAGACTGTTCCTCCTTATGGTGAAGTGACATAGACTTGTACACGTGTGCCACATGTTTATTGGACATGAAGTGTATTTCAGATGTCAAAGACTTTCCAGTTCCACCGGAACTTACGTGTGTTGTGGCAAGATCTTCTTTTCAGATTTCACACCTTCGTCTTCGACAATCTCCAGCCTATGTCTGTATCCAAATATTTTTATGTTAAATAAGTTGTCATCTTATTTCATTTTCATTCCGAAATTTTACCAAATAAATTGAAATTTCGCTATCAAATGCGTCTTATTTCACCCTACTATATCTAAATATACTACTGTTTTAGTGTTTTAATTATCCTAATTTTATCAGCATTATAATTCATCTCATTATACTGCTCCTGGTAGAGATACTCACCTAAGAAATGTAATACTTTTGTTCCCACAAAAAGTACTTATCTCTCAGGACATGTCTATGAGACCGACAAGTTCCTCGTCTAAGGCTGAGTCCTCTTCCACAGGTGACTTCAAGTTCTTCCTACATCCAATTAGGACTTCCCTGCCAGGGGGGCAGGAAGCCACGTCATAGCTTATGCCATTGGGAGTGACATGCAACGGAGATGTCACGGTCTCTATGGTCATCAGACCAAAGGAATATTGTTTGGAAGTCAAAGGCACTATTGAATTAGGGATAACACCCACGATACGCTAATTCTCTGGTACTCTTCCATCAGCACGTCATGGCTTGAGCCCAAAAAAACGGATTTTGAGCGAAGCGAAAAATCTATTTTTGGGTGAGATAGCCATGATGTCCTGATGGACCCGCCCAAAACTCTTTATTCTGACCTGTCAAGCCCCTCCCTTTCTTATTGTATCTTGGAGGCTGGCGGATACGCCAGGTGGAATGGCTTTGGCGCGGACGGATGTGACGTCAGCCAATATGGCGGCCGTTTGTTTACATCGCTAGGTACCATAACAGTAGCGTAGGAGGAAAGTTTTTAGAACGGCTCCTCCCATAATTGCCACTCTTCCCCCTCGAAGCGTAAACGCTATGCGGGGTGCAGATAGCTATGTGGCGTGTCCAGCATACGTCCCGTTAGTATACGATATCCTAAAGGGAAACCTTATGGGTACTCGCGGCAGAAGTTAGAATTCTGTGAAACCTTTAGTTTAATTCTCTGGGAATATCTACTGTAGTCAAATATACCCTTAGGAAGCTACCGAAGGAACCTTCCATCAAGACGTCATGGCTACTTCACCCAAAAATAGATTTTTCGCTTCGCTCAAAATCTGTTAATCGACCCTGAAGGGATGGGTGCTAAGGATGTTTGTGCCGAGATTAGCTTGAACCGATTAAAAGTTTTGATTAAGTTTGGCACGCATGAAATCTCTAAGTTCCACGACATTTTCCATGAACTTAGAGTAAGCAGTAGTTAGTTATTCAGTCATGAAAGTACGATAGTTTGGAAAGTCTTCCGAAATAAGAAAAGCATTAAAATTCTCCGATACAGAAGCATCACAAGCAAAAATCTGGTCAAATCTGTTATTTAAAATTTCACTTTGAATTGGTAGATTTTTTGTAGGTAACGTAACGAATATGAAAAAAAGTTCCCAAGATTGATAATTATTAGTTATTGCATTACTTTATAATGCTTATTCCAATAATTTTCGGGTGAGTTTCAACAACCAAAGCAACTTTGATATTACATTTGTATTATTTTCGTCAGTTTATTTTGCTCTCTTGTCATGTATATACTGCACACACCTTACATTGAATAAAACCATATATTTCTTGCCTTATTTATTAAAATTTACAACAAAATTCAATAAATAATGAAGAAATTCGGCTACGCTTACAAAGTAAATGGGTCCTGGGTTTACCAAACACGTGGTTAGCGTTAGCTAACTGACGAACCACATTTAATAAGTCTTTACAGCTTGTACGTGAGAAAACACTTGCAAATATTGTTGCTGAAAATGAATGTGCTAATTACCTCCGCCAACAAAGTTGGAAGGAGGTTATATTTTTGCCCCTGTTTGTATGTGTGTTTGTTTGTGAACAGCTTCCTGGCCACAATTTTAATCGTCGAGTAATGAAACTTGCAGGGATTAACTGTTATGTAAAAAGCTGGAAAAGATTAAATTTAGGAATGTCAAGGTCAAGGTCACGGTGAAACAAAATGTCCAATTCACTTAATCAGGCATAAGTTTGGGCTTCGTTGTCACAGACTTCAATCTTGGTTCATATTTGAGTATATGAAAATCCACGCCAATTAATGCATGTTCAGGTCAAAGGTCTAAAGGTTGAGAAATAAGCTGCCGCAGCGGAGGTCTGCGCTCTTCCGAGTGCCCCTCTAGTTTCATAATGAAAACGTTATATAAAATCAGCATCACAAATCCAAATATAGGGGCTGTCATAATTTACATTAATATTTATTTTGATTCATTGCTTTTAGGAACATATTTGCAATCAACGACTTCCGACTCTCTTCCCTTTGTGTGTGCCATCCAGGATATAGGCCTACACGTCATTGTACGGAACGAGAATCAAAATGAAAAAGGCCTATCACAGATATTATGTCTGAACTCATTGAAATATCTGATCAGATGCATATGATAATAAAAAAAAAGTTTGCTACTTTTAATATTCTTTGTTAGATTACGTATGGAAGACTTTGTTTACATCGTTACGATTTCAAATATTTTTTCATCTTCTATGCGTTGAAATGCAAACGTTACTGTCTACCATGATTTTTATGCGGCGTTAAAAGCTTCTTACGTATTGCCTACATATGAATCGTAACCTTTTGTTTTGGGGGCTAAAATATTAGAATTCTTCTCTCTCTCTCTCTCTCTCTCTCTCTCTCTCTCTCTCTCTCTCTCTCTCTCTCTCTCTCTCTCTCTCTCTCTCTCCATCTACAGCCCGATGATGGAAACAAGAGAAACTGTTTAAAACAAGAAATCAATGATGAAGGTGCATCAACAGAGAGAGAGAGAGAGAGAGAGAGAGAGAGAGAGAGAGAGAGAGAGAGAGAGAGAGAGAGAGAGAGAGAGAGAGAGAATCTGTTGTTGGATAGTTTGACTACACTGAACTGAATGTTTTTGAGATAAAACTATAGCGAATTTCGTCCGGTTACCTAAAGTCTATGCTGTCGGCGTCAGTTATGTCCCGAGGAATTACTTGGGAATTGTAATACTGAAAAAGGCATATTTCTGGTAGTAGGTCGGCCAGGGCAACAACCATCCGTTGAGATACTACCGCTAGAGAGTTATGGGGTACTTTGCCTGTCCAGGCAGTACTACATTGGATCCTTCTCTCTGGTTATGGTTAATTTTCTCTTTGCCTACACACACACACACACATACCGGATAGTCAGGCCCATTCTTTAGATATTCTCCTCTCTCTTCATACAACTGACAACACCTAACAATTCTTCTTCATCCAAGGGGTTACTGCATTGTAATTGTTCAGTGGTCACTTTCCTCTTGGCAAGGGTAGAAGAGACTCTTTAGCTATGGTAAGCAGGTCTTCTAGGAGAAGGACACTCCAAAATCAAACCATGGTTCTCTGGTCTTGGATAGTGCCATAGCCTCTGTACCATGGTCTTCCACTGTCTTGGGTTAGAGTTCTCTTGCTTGAGGGTACACTTGGGCACACTATTCTATCTTATTTCCCTTACTCTTGTTTCGTGAAAGCTTTTATAGTTTATTTAGCAGATATTTATTGTAATGTTGCTACTGTTCTTAAAATACTTTGTTTCTTCTTTTTTTCTTTCCTCACTGGGCTATTTTCCCATGTTGGAACCCCTGGGCTTATAGCATCCTGCTTATCCAACTAGGGTTGTTGCTTAGCTACTACTACTACTACTACTACTACTACTACTACTACCAATAATAATAATAAACGGATTTTGAGCGAAGCGAAAAATCTATTTTTTGGTGAGATAGCCATGTCGTCCTGATGGAAGGTTCCTTCAGTAGCTTCCTAGGGTATATTTAACTACAGTGGATATTCCCAGAGAATTAAACTAAAGGTTATCACAGAATTCTAACTTCTGGGGTGAGTACCCTAAAGGTTTCCCTCTAGGATATCGTATATCAACAGGGGACGCATGTATTAACACGCCACATAGCTATCTGCACCCCATATAGAGTTAACACTTCGATATGGGAATGTGCTGAGTAACTGAGGAGCCGTTCCAAAGTTACTCTCATCCGTGGCTACTTTTGGTACTCGAGACGTAAACAAACGGGCGCCATTGCTAAATGACGTCCCGTCCGTCCTCATCCTGAGCTCAGCTCCTACTACTCTCCGCGATACAGTAGGTCAGGGAGGGGCCTGAAAGGCTGAACTAGAATAGACGGGAGGGTCCATCAGGACGACATGGCTATCTCACCCAAAAATAGATTTTTCGCTTCGCTCAAAATCTGTTTTTTGGGCTCAAGCCATGTCGTCCTGATGGAAGTGTACCAGAAAATTAACGTATCATGGATTTTTTCCTCTTTAATCCAAGTGCCAAGGGCTTCAAGCAATATTTTAGTAAATGTCCTTACCAGAGATTCTATGATGAACTGGCTTCCTGCCCCCCTGGCAGGGAAGTCCTGGTGGACAATAGGAATATCTCGAAGTGATCATTGAAGAACTACTCACCTGGTGGAGAGATCATGCTGGTCTCGGAGACAGAACAAAGGTTAATATTCGAGTAGGAATATTATCAAGGCATAAGTGAGTATATAACATAAATACTTATATTATTCTTTAGATCAGACAGTAAAGAGGTAAATGAAACTATAACAATCGTATATTTCTTAATAAGGAATAGGAGCGGAAGGAGACGCACATGGTAATAAAATAGACATTTTATTTTTAAGATTGCAGGTCTTTATAGAGGTAATTACAATAATGATTATAGAATTTATTTACAGTAATAATGAATAATGTACATAGAAAATGAAAGACGGTGATCTTGAGTCTGAAAAGAAAAGTTTGCTTTTTAGAAACACAAGTTCCCAGAGGAATGCCAGTCTTTTAAAGTTCAAAAGACACTCCATGCTCTAAAGCATGTGGCACGCATGTAAAATTTCTATGACATTTCACCTTGGTAAAGAACAGTCTATTAGAAACACTAAGTGTCCATTAAATCGCTATGTATCACGATAGGGTCAACACAGGCACCCGTAGAGTTAAGAGTCCCAAGTAACTCACTGTTCTATGCAGATTTAAGCAGCAGGTTTCATAACACTACCTGCAGCTACCACGAAATGCTGCACTTCGTGCACCTGTTTTGCATAGTGCTTGAAGAACACGCGCGATGATTTCCAGCCTGTAAAGCTCTTGAGGCTTTCGAAATCCATAATCTGGAAGAAATTCAGAGAAGAAGCGACTTTCCTAGGATCGTGACCTGTGGGTGTACTGTCAGGATCCGCTCTGCGAATGAAATAGGTGATTTTCGCTCTTAGTTGTTTCAGTGACAGGTCGCTACCCGATGTTTCTCCTTTGAAGAGTTGTCCTCCACAGAAGTCTGAAGTTCTTTGAAGATAGACCTTAAGACTCTCCACTGGGCATAGAGAGACATCTTCCTTCAGGGGGCAGATTCTCCAAGGACCCCATCTCTTGGTGGGTAGTTCATTCTTGGCGAGAAACGTCGGATCGTGGAAGAGGGTAAGATCTCCTGTCTCGGCGAATAGGATATGACCCTCTTCTCTTGATAATGCCACTATTTCACTGACTCGGGCTCCTGAGGCGAGAGCAAAAAGGATGATAACTTTTTGAGTCAGGTCTTTCAGAGGGCACGAATCGTTGTCCAGGCTAGAAGCAAAATGGAGCACCTTGTCCAGGGACCAGGAGATAGGTTTTGGTGGAGGTGCTGGGCGTAGTCTAGCGCATGCCTTTGGCAGTTTATTGAAAATGTCACTGGACAGATCAATCTGGAAGGCATATAGGAGTGGTCTAGTCAAGGCCGATTTACAGGTGGAAATCGTGTTGGCCGCTAAGCCTTGTCCATGAAGGTGAATGAAGAAGGACATGCAAAAATCAATGGTGATCTCGGTAGGATTTTTTGCCTTGACGAAGGAAACCCACTTTTTCCAGGAAGATTCATATTGCCTTCTGGTAGACTCTGTCTTGTACTCCTCGAGGAAGTCTAAGCTTTTCTTCGAGATCCCAAACCTTTTCTTTACGGCTAAGGAGAGAAAATCATGAGATGAAGGTCCCTGACTTTCAGTGATGAAGCGAAGACAGTCGACTTCTGTACTTGTTGAGAGAGGACTGGGCCCGGTAGGGGAATCAGGGTGGGCCGCAGCTCCAGGACCAGGGGATACCAATTGCTCCGGGGCCACTTGGGAGCCACTAGGGCCGCTGTCCCTTTGAAGGTTCTCAGTTTGGTTAGGACTTTCAGCAGAAGGTTGGGTGGAGGGAACAGGTAGATCTTGGACCATCTGTTCCAATCCAGGGACATGGCATCCACCACTTCTGCCTTGGGGTCCTCGTACGGGGCCAAATATCGAGGAAGTTGATTGTTGTCGCTCGTCGTGAAGAGATCGATCTGAAGTTCCGGGACTTGGTGAGAGATGAAGGAGAATGATCTTGCGTCTAGAGACCATTCCGACTCTATTGGGCTTGTCCTTGATAGAGCGTCCGCTGTCACGTTGCGGAATCCTTGTAGGTGAACTGCAGACAGGTGCCATTTCTTCCTTTCTGCCAAACGAAAGATAGGGAGAAGCACCTGATTTATCTAGGGCGATCTCGAGCCCTGACGATTGAGACATCTGACTACCACCGAGTTGTCCAGAGTCAGACGGATGTGGATCAAGGGAGGCGGGGAGAGTTTCTTTAGGGTGAGAAGAACCGCCATGGCCTCCAAGATGTTGATGTGAAACGTCTTGAACAGGGGAGACCATGTTCCTTGAACCTGCTGTTGGTGGGAGTGACCTTCCCAACCCTCCAGTGAAGCGTCCGTGTGGATGTTGATCGATGGAGGCGGGTGTTGAAGAGGGATGGACCTTTTCAGGGCCTTTGCTTCTGACCACGGCTTTAAAAGTAAGCGAAGTCTGTTCAGAAGCCGTCTCTTGAGGTCTCTTCGAGTGATGGATGCGAATCGTCTCCAGACTCCCGCGGCATCCTTTAGATGAGCGCGAAGCACTGGGTTTGTCACTGAGGCGAACTGTAGAGAGCCGAGAACTTGTTCCTGTTGGCGTCTTGAGATCCGTTTGGATTTTAGAAGCCTTCTGACAGACCCTGCTATTTCCTTCCTTTTCTTCGGTGGAATGGAAAGGCGGTGTGACTGAAGGTCCCAATGGATTCCCAACCATTGGAACTTCTGAGCTGAAGAGAGGCGAGATTTCTCGGCGTTTATCTTGAAACCCAGATGCTCTAGGAATTGGGTGACTTTTTTGCAGGCTTTCAGACAATCTTTGGGCGATGTCGACCAGACTAGCCAGTCATCTAGGTAGGCCATCACTTGGACCCCCTGCAGACGTAGTTGTTGGATGATCGCGTCTGCCAGCTTGGTGAAGATTCTTGGAGCCACGTTGAGCCGAAGGGCATGGCCCTGAAGGCGTAACTTTTCCTTTGGAGTCGAAATCCTAGGTAGGAGGAAGCGTAGTGATTCATTGGAATGTGCCAGTAGGCATCCGCCAGGTCTATGGAGACCATGTAGGCCCTGTGAGGCAGAAGGGTCCTTATTTGTTGCAGAGTCAGCATCTTGAATTTGTCGTTCACAATGAACTTGTTGAGAGGGGACAAGTCTAGAATGACTCTGAGTTTCCCGGAGTCTTTCTTGGGAACACAAAAGAGTCTCCCTTGGAACCTGGTCGACTTTACCCTCTTGATCACCTTCTTGTTCAAGAGCTCCAGGACATATTCTTCCAGGAGGGGGGTTGACTGTTGGAAGAATTGCTGGAAAGATGGGGGTGGTTGAGTCCAGCTCCAGCCCAGTCTTTTCTTGACGATGCTGTGTGCCCATGGATCGAAGGTCCAACGATCCTGGAATTGGCAGTCTTCCTCCCATCGGATGCACTTCATTGCTTCTGGTGTCCCGAGGGTTTGCCACCTCGGCCGCTAGCTCCCCTTCCTCCTCTGCCTCTGGAGGGACGGCGAGAAGAATCTCTGCCGGAGCCTCTGCCTGAGCCCCTACCTCTGGGACGAAAGGTAGTGGAATGTTGCTCATAGGCAGGGGTGAAGACCGGTGACTGCGACACCACCGGCTGGGGGACCAGTTGAAAGGTCTGCTGTGGCTGTGCAGCCACTTGGGGAGTAGCGGGACCCGGAAACTGACGTCTTGGTTGACGTTGCTGGGGCCTAGGTTTTGAGGATTTCCTCTTAGGCTGAGGGCCATCGTCCTGAGAGGACTTCCTCTTTCGGGACATGCCCCACTAGTGGAGAAGGTTCCGGTTCTCCGTGGCAGCTTTGTCCACTATCTCTTTCACCAAGGCGGATGGGAAGAGATGTTTGCCCCAGATGTTGGAGGAAATCAGTCTCCGGGGTTCGTGTTTCACCGTTGCACTGGCGAACACGAATTCTCTACAGGCTCTGCGAGCCCTAGCGAAGCTGTACAAATCCTTGGTCACAGTCGCCAGGTGTGACTTTGCAAGGACCATGTAAAAGTCCGGGACTCTGGTGTCCCCGGCCATGAGTTCTAGCTGTACCTGATGTGACAGCGAAGCGGCGAGTCTCTCCTTGGTATCCTGTTCCCTACGAAGGAGATGATCGTTCAGTCGTGGGAGGTCCTCGTTGAACTGATGACCGGCCACATCAGGTTCTAGTTTCCCTACCGTGAAAGTAAGCTGGATGTCTTTCCAGTACCTGTCATCGGGGGAAGAGTGAGGGAGAAGGGTCTGCACTCCTCCAGTGCAGGGCAAGGTTTCCCTTCCTCCACAGCCTTCCTGACCGCTTGGAAGGCCTTTTCAACGAAGGGGAAGGTCGCAGTACCTGGAGCAACAAAGGTTGGATGCTTTTTGCTCAGTGCTGGCATCTTGGAGTTTGTGAAACCCCGACTCTTCACTGCTTGAGCCAGCATAGCTTGGGTCTTTGTGAGATCGAACACTATCACTTCCTTAGGTTCGGTCTCTTCTTTTGAGGCTGGTTCGGACCTGAGTCGGACGTAACAGTCCGGATAAGCCTCGAAGTTCGGGAAGAACTCCACTTCTTCCAGAAGTATAGAGCCAACCCTTTCACTAATAAAGATTTTGCCAGTAGTGATTGGCATGTGCTCGGCGTATCTCCAAGGGTTAGCTTCCGAGCAGGTGGGGAGGTCCTTAACCGAAATCTTTTTCGGTTGTTTGAAGCCGACGAGAGTCATCCGGAATTGTTCCTGAGTCTCTTTCAGCTTCTTGTCCGTGAGGGCTTCTAGCATCCTGAAGACCTCTTGAGTGGCCGAAGGAAGAGGATCCGGGGTGGCGGAAGTCGAAGGAACAGGTTCCACGGATGTCACTGGGGTTACTGGGGGAGCTGGAGCGACCTCGTTCTCCGAATCAGGATATTCCACCTGATCTTCCTCATAGTCGAGCTCTTCGCCCATGAGGGTCTTCTCCGTACCTTCTGACACCTCCGACATACGTTCCAAGTCGTTGGAATCGATATGGCACGAACACATAGACTGTGCCATGACGATGTCGGGTTCGACCACTAGTTGGACGGTGGGAATTTGTTCTCGAGGGATCACCGAGTCCTTGGATGCTTTCGGAAAAAGCAAGGCCCTCATATCTTCATTTGGAAGATAAGGTCCAGAGGCGTTCTTTTGGAAGCCTCGCACCCATTTGCGCAGCTTCTCTCTAGCAGTGTCCCTTACCTCCGTGGTAGGAGGATTGTTGAACGCTTCGTCAAGAAGACTCTTGCAGACTGAACAGTTCTGCGGATCCCAAAATTTAAGGTCGCCTCTCTTGGCGGCGCAGGGGGCGTGGGTCCGGCACGCCTTGTGCCCGTAGAAGTCCGGGCATTTAACTCCACAGAAGTTACTCTCATACTTCACATACTCCTGTAAAAGAAAGAGATCATGAGTACATGGAAAGCATAAGAATGACTTACTCTAGACTTAAGAATAACTTAATCTATAATAGCATATTACAGTAACTTTATGTTCAAGATAGATGAGCAGGAGGGAAGTAGATAGACACATACTTGTGAATCCCGCCCAGCCGGTTACCGTAACCTTATCCGTAGACAATTCCTTAGGACCTGAGGGTTTCAAATGAGGGAAAATTCGTATGGATGAGCCAAGCTAGGCTTCCTTAATAGAGGAATTGCCCGCAGAGTGTAAAAGGATCTGAGACTGCCCAGAGCCTTGAGGAAGAGGGTAAAATAGGATAAATCCTTTAGTAATACTGTATGTAGGTTCCGGCAAGCGACTGCACTGAGATGCACAGAGTATGCTGGAAATGTTGTGATGTGCAACCAAAGAGCATAGTCACTATATTAGCTGGTATAACAATACCTATATGGAGGTGGCCAGGCTATCTGGCTGCATCAGATTGACTGCCGGCATGGTGCCAGCAGCCAAGGAAGGGGTACATGTCCCTTAGCGCCTCATTAGGGGGCGCCGGCAGAACGACGGCATGTCGGAGACCGGTCCTGCAGGGTGGAAAACATCAAGGAGGACACACTGAGCGACTGAGATGGACAACACCACAGTGGCGACCGCCGGCACAGCAGCGGATCTCCGGCAGGGGCGGCGGGCTACGGCAGCCGGCGGCTGACGGCATGGTGAACCTTAGTTCAACTCATAAGATATATATATGTAAAGGGCGGATACCTAGAATGCCGGCAATCAATGCCGGCAGGTGGGCGGCAGTCTCCGGCAGTCGGCCGGCTGTCGCTAGGTAAACCAGGGTAAATATAAGGGGTGGGACATCGGCGGAATGTCGACGGAAGGCGGCAGCCTCCGGCAGACGGTAGGCTGACATTATAGAGGGGAGGTATCTTATGAATAGAGGTCACCTGAGGTAGTGGCGGCTGTCGCCGGCAGTAGAGGTGGAAAGGGACCGGCACCATGATAGAGAGAGAGAAAGGTAAGGAGGGAAGGGAGGGGTAATATCCTATACCCCGCCGGCATCCCTCTGGAGAGAGTGCACTCATGATAGGAGTAGGTACTCCTATCATCCGGCGGCAGTGGGCCGGCAGATGGCCGGGAGCCTGAGGTAACCCAAGGGAGGGATAGAGAGCACTCAAAGAGGGGTAATCCTCCGCCGGCAGGACCGCCGCCGGCAATCACCCTTATAGAACGCTATGAAGGGTATGTGTACCAGAGTGGCCAGCTCAGCAGAAGAACAAGGCTAGCCCTACCACTCCACCCAAGGGAGGAGTTGTAGGACCGAGGACAGGGGTGTGTAGGCAAGCCTACACCAAAGGGATAGAGTGGGGGGGAGGAGAAGTAGGGGTCTTTCTTAAATGGGTAGATTCTGTATGAGAGAGGCCACCAAGGCAAGGGAGAACACTCCCTAACCTAGGATAGGTAGCACAGATCAGGTACAGTACTGATGTACTGTCCTAAACTATAATAAGTCAGAATCTACCCCCAGAGCCTAACCTAGATTAGGAGGACCAACTCCCAGGCTAGGAAGGCCTGGAAAGACACATCCCTAGTTGCAGGGAGGAAGGAGTAACCCAACCAAGTGCAACTGGGGAAGGGCAGAGCCCTTCCTAAGGTCTCAAGCATGACCCTAAGGGGGGTTCATTCCCTTAGGGTAGGCTGAGAAGCGATAAATACTCTGGGTGAAGTCAAGATTCTCTCCATTATAGAATAAGGGAGAAGCAAGGTTACCCAGAGGGAATTACCTGTAGGTAAGGGGAATAGGAAGCATACAAGGGTTTCTACATTAGGTTAGGAGGGGGTTGGTACACGAACCAACACAGTCCCTTGTATGGTCCCTGAAGGCGAAAACACTTACATCACAGAAACTAGTATGTTTTAAAATGCCTAAATCTTCATAACTTAACTTAGGAACACTTATATATATCATGCAGTAATATGAGCACTAGGCTAGCGATCTAGTATGGGGTCGGTCAACGACCGTTGTCTAACGAGCGCTAAAACACGATATAATAACTTCCTAGCTATGAAGACTAAATAACTAATAATATTAATTAGTTAAAGGACCGGAGAAGGCTGTTCTGGCTAACTAAATAAAGCATGCAACATGAACAGCGACGCCGTCATGGCGCGTCCGGTATCGGCACAGCTCCGACACAAAACACAATATTTTACGAAAAATAGAAGTTACTTTACAGCCAGAGCTTATTTAAACAATACTAGGACCTGGTACTCAACTTTCCAGAAGAAGGCGAGGCTGAAGGCTGCGACATAACGGCGATGTAAGCAGATAAAGAGGCACTTGGGAAAAATCCGACTTAGCGTAGGAGCTACAGACGAAAGGATGAGGACGGACGTGACGTCATTTAGCAATGGCGCCCATTTGTTTACGTCTCGAGTACCAAAAGTAGCCACGGATGAGAGTAACTTTGGAACGGCTCCTCAGTTACTCAGCACATTCCCATATCGAAGTGTTAACTCTATATGGGGTGCAGATAGCTATGTGGCGCGTTAATACATGCGTCCCCTGTTGATATATGATATCCTAGAGGGAAACCTTTAGGGTACTCGCACCAGAAGTTAGAATTCTGTGATAACCTTTAGTTTAATTCTCTGGGAATATCCACTGTAGTTAAATATACCCTAGGAAGCTACTGAAGGAACCTTCCATCAGGACGTCATGGCTTGAGCCCAAAAATGTATATATATCTATGCATATACAACATTATTACCATAAACATATAATCACGTATATATCAATACTTATATCTAGCATAACACTATATAGTGCCAATGTACTTATGCACACTATATAAAATAATTGTAGGCCTACCCTTTAATGAATGGTAGCTTAGGTCTAAATATTAATTTCACATTGACGTTAATTATTCACAATACATTCAGTTCTATATTAAGTGGTTAAAGTTTTTTTTATATAGCTTACAAATCTCTTTACATATAAAGGCGTCGAGTTTATACATTCCATGTCCAATATTCAAGTTGTTTTCAAAGGTTTCTTTTATGAAACTGGACTCTATGATGTTTCTTTCCACTAAGTTATTTGAATGAACCAATTTATTTGCACCTGACCAATTGATAGTGTGATTTTTATCTCTAACGTGAGCAAAGAGTGCATTATTATCTTGAGCATATCTGACACTTTTCTTATGTTGTTCAATTCTCTTTTCTAAGGCTTTACCAGTTTGACCAATATAGAATCTTTCACAAGCATTGCATGGAATACGATATACACATCCCTTGGTAATGTCAGGAGAATTCTTTATTAAGGCTGTTTTTATTGTATTGTTACTCTTAAATGCTACATTTACATTGAAATTTTTCAACAGTTGGGGAATTTCTTTAAAAGAATTACAATAAGGCAGTACAAGTAAATTTTGTGTGTTGTAGTTTTTTCTGTTATCATTACCGAAAAAAGTCTTTTTTGCTGTTCTTAGTGCATCATCTAACACAATTTCAGGGTACTTCAGTTTTTTACCTATTGCTCTAATCTCATTTTTTGGGCTCAAGCCATGGCGTCCTGATGGAAGGTTCCTTTTTGGTAGCTTCCTTGGGTAAATAACTACTAAGATATTCCCAGAGAATTTAACCACAGGTTATCACAGAATTCTAACTTCTGGAGCGAGTATCCTAAAGGTTTCCCTTTTAAGACATCGTAAATCAACAGGGGACACATGTATTAACGCGCCACATAGCTATCTACACCCCGAACAGAGTTAAGGCTTCGGTGTGTAAAGGCAGAGAATAGCTGGGAGCCGTTCCATAGCTAATCTCATCCGTGGCTACTTTTGGTACTCGAGACGTAAACAAACGGGCGCCATTGCTTGAATGACGTCACGTTCGTCTTCATCCTTCTGCTAGTAGCTTGCCTTACTTAGACGGATTTTCCCTGTGCCATCTTTATCGCCTTGCATCCTTATTATGTCGCTACCTTCGGCCTCGCCTTCTTCTGGAAAGTTGAGTACAAGGTTCCAGTATTGTTTAGTTAACCTCTGACCGTAAAGTAAATATTACTTTTCGAAATAATTGTTGTTTTGTGGCAGAGCTGTGCCTCTACCGGACCCGCCATTTTATGGCGTCGTTGTTGTTCTGCATGCCTTATTTAGTTAGCCACAACAACGCTTCCGGCCTCAATTACTAATCGATAACATTAGTTTATTTAGTCTTCATAGCTAGGAACTTTTATATCGTGTTTTGACGCTTTTTTACCGGTCATCGATTGACCCTATACCAGTTGGCTACTTTAGCCCCCAGGCCAGTGCGCCTAGATATCAGTGTTCATGCATGATTTATCAGTGATCCTAGGCTTATTTATGAAGATAGTGGCATTATTTTACAATACTATTGACTGTGATGCAAGTGTTTTCGCCTTCAGGGACCATATAGGGGATAGGTTAGTTAGTGTACCTTCCTAACCTAACTTACATATAGGACCCCTATATGCTCCCTTCATCCCCCTGCCCTTGGCATTCCCTCTGCGTAGCCTTGCTCCCCTTACCACGTAAAGGGATCAAGCTCTTACCAGAGTATTTTATCGCCTCTCAGTCCTCCCTAAGGGAATGAACCCCCCTTAGGGTTGCGCCTGAGAGTGAGGAACGGCTAATCTTTCCTCTATGGCTAGGACTAGTCTACGACTGTCCTGCGATAGCGATATGTCTTCTTTCCTTCCTAGTTCAGGACGCTCAGCCCTGCTCTAGGTTAGGTTTTGGAAGGGTAATTCTGTTCCTTGCTGAAACTGTACCCATGCACCGTTTCAGTCAGGCTGCCTTACCTTAGGTTAGGGAGTGTCCTCCCTTCCTTAGTGGCCGCTCTGGTACAGAACCCCTTTCATGGAAGACTCTTCTCTTCTCCCCTCCCCACCTATCTCTTGTATAGCCTAGCCTATACTTAGGTTAGTCTATACCCATCTGTCCCCTGTCCTACAACTCCTCCTTAGGGTGGAGTGATAGGGCAACCTGGAGCTTCTGCGTACAGTCCGCTCTGGTACATATACCCTTCATAGTGTCCTATGGGGTTAGCCACTGGATGTGTTCTGTATACAGGGGTCTCCCCCTCTTTGGGTGTTCCCTAGCCCTCCCTTGGGCTACCCTAGCTCCCGGTCCTCTGCGGCCCCTGCTTCTGGGTGATAGAGCCAGCCTCTATCATGGGTACACCCTCTCAGGGGGGGATGTCTGGGAGTCCATGACTGGACTCCTTACATCCCTCCCCCTGTCTCTTTCACTATCCGGGTGCCGGTCCCTTGCCGCCTCCACTGTCGGTGATACCCACCTCCTACCTTGGTGACTCCCTCCATACCCCCCATGGCCGCCAGTCCTCCGTGTGCCGGGGGACTGCCGCCTGCCGCCGGCTTCCAGCCGATGGCTCTTCACTTCCCTCATAGCTTGGCCGTCCGCCCGCCGACCGGCCACCGGAGTGCCGGCATCCACTGCCGGTAACCCGGTTCTGCTATAACTATCCTTGATCCTGTCACCACTCTGGCATCCTCCGGCTGCCGGAGCCGCCGCTCCCCCTGCCGGCGCGCCGCCGCCGTGCCGGCGGCCGCCACCCTGGTTTTACTCTTGACTTATACTGTCTGTACTAATGCCAGAAACTCTGCTGGAGCGGCCTCCGGCGTGCCGGAGGTCTGCCGGACCCCCCCCGGAGGCGTCAAGATGACTTGCTCCCCCTTCTACTAGCTATCACCTCATACTGATAGCCCTACACTGCAACCAGATGGCCTGTTTACGTTAGTGGATCAGTACCCTGATACTGTTCTATTAGTAATCATGCTGTCCTTTTGCATTCTTCAGATTTCCAGCATGCTGCGTGTATCTTAGCGCGGCTGGTTGCCGGAAGCAGTTACCCTTGGGGATCCTTTAGCCCCCTAATTTGGGACTGAGTGACCTCAGTCCCAAACTTATCCTTGGTAATTCCCATGGAATTCCATTACCCTATGGATTCTGAGGGAATTCTATCCTATGCCTTCGGCCACTTCGGATTATCCAAGGATGAAGCTTACGGTAGCCAGCTGGGCGAGATGCATGGAGTATGTTTCTTTACTCTCTCAATCCTCTGCATCACACCCTTTATCAAGTTAAAATTAATGATTAATATTAACTTAGCTTAAGAGGCATTCTTATGACTCCCCCCATACTCATTTTCTCTTTCTTCCACAGGAGGAGCAGATGAAGTGTGACTTCGACTTCTGCACTGTGAAACGCCCGCACTTCTACGGGCATACGGCTTGCAGGACTCACGCCCCTTGTGCTAACAAGAAAGGGGATTTGAAATTCTGGGACCCACTGAATTGTACGGTCTGTCAGGCTCACCTTGTTGATGCCTTCCATAACCCTCCCTCAGCGGAGGTCAGGGACACTTCTCGGGAGAAGCTACGCAAGTGGGTGCGTGGCTTCCAGAAGAATGCCACCGGACCGTACCTGGCCACTGAAGAATTGAGGTCACTTCTGTTCCCTAAGGCCTCCCCTGATTCTGTGGTACCCAAGGATTCGATCCCCACTGTCCAAATTACAGTGGAACCTGATGTAGTCATGGCCCAGTCCATGCACGAGTGCCGCCTGGATTCCGAAGATGACGAACACATGTCGGATGTCTCGGAAGACACGGAGAAGACCCTTATGGCTCAAGGGGCTGAAGATGATGAAGACCAGGTGGAATACGCCGAGTCGGAGCAAGAGGTCGCTCCTCCTTCCATCACCGCCCCTACTCCTACACCGACGGAAGTGTCTCTCCCGTCTACCTCCACTACCCCGGAACCCTTGCCATCCACCCAAGAGATGCTCCGGATGATTAAAGCCATCATGGACGACAGGCTGAAGGAGAATCAGGAGTTCATCAGGTCTATGATAGGATCCAAAGAACCGAAGAAGATCTCGGTTAAGGATCTCCCCGCCTGCTCACATGCCAACCCATGGAGGTATGCTGAGCATATGGTCATAGCGACCGGCAGGATCTTCGTCAGTGACAAGATCGGCACGGTCCCCCTGGAAGACGTGGAGTTCTTCCCAAATTTCGAGGCCTACCCGGACTGTTACGTCCGACTTCGCTCTGAACCTGCCTCTAAAGAAGAGACTGAACCGAAAGAGGAGATAGTGTTCGATCTCGCGAAGGCCCAGGCTATGCTAGCCAACACTTTTAAAAGTAGGGGTTTTACCTGCTCTAAGCTTCCGGCCCTGAGCAAGAAGCACCCTACCTACGTTGCACCTGAGAATGCAGTCCTTCCATTCATGGAAAAGGCCTTCACTGCGTGCCTCAAGGCTGTGGAGGAGGGAAAAGCCTGCCCTGCACTGGAGGAGTGCAGACCCTTCTCCATAGTCACTCCCCCCGACGCTCGACACTGGAAGGACATCCAGCATATTTTCGTGGTGGGAAAGCTAGATCCTGACGTCGCCGGACGTCTGTTTAATGAAGACCTCCCGAAACTCAACGATCACCTCCTTCGTCGGGAACAAGATACGAAGGAGAGGCTCGCAGCATCCATGTCCCACCAGGTCCAACTGGACATCATGGCCTGTGACACCAGAGTACCAGACCACTACATGGTACTTGCCAAATCCCACATGGCAACCCTGGTGAAGGACATGTACCACTTCATGAAGGCTCGGAGAGCCTGTCGTGAATTCGTGTTCGCAGGTGCCACTGTGAAACATGAACCCCGGAGGCTGATTTCCTCCAACATCTGGGGCAAACACCTCTTTCCTTCTGACCTTGTGAAGGAAATTACCGACAAAGCCGCCACGGAGAATAGGAACCTTCTCCACAAGTGGGGCATGTCAAAGAAGAGGAAATCCTCTCAGGACGACGGACCTCAACCTAAGAGGAAATCCTCCAAACAGAAACCCCAGCAACGTCAACCAAGACGTCAGTTTCCGGGACCCGCTACCTCCCAAGTGGCAGCTCAGCCACAGCAGACCTTTCAGCTGGTCACCCAACCGGTCTTGTCACAGTCACCGGTTTTCACCCCTGCTTTCGAGCAACAGACGACTACCTTTCGTCCCAAAGGTAGAGGCTCAAGCAGAGGTGCAGGCAGAGACGCGTCTCGCCGTCCCTCCCGAGGCAGAGGAGGAAAGGGAGCTAGCGGCCGAGGCAACAAGCCCTCGGGACACCAGAAGCAATGAAGTGCTTCCGGTGGGAGGAAGACTCCGCCAATTCCAGGATCGTTGGACCTTCGATCCCTGGGCACACAGCATCGTCAAGAAGGGTCTAGGCTGGAGTTGGACTCAACCACCCCCAACATTCCAGCAATTCTTCCAACAATCAACCCCCCTTCTGGAAGAATATGTCCAAGATCTCTTGAACAAGAAGGTGATAAGGAAGGTAAAGTCCACCAGGTTCCAAGGGAGACTGTTTTGTGTCCCCAAGAAAGACTCCGACAAACTCAGAGTCATTCTGGACTTATCCCCCCTCAACAAGTTCATAGCAAACGACAAGTTCAAGATGCTGACTCTTCAACAGATAAGGACCCTTCTGCCTCGAGGTTCTTACACGGTCTCCATAGACCTGGCGGATGCCTACTGGCACATTCCGATGAACCATCACGCTTCCTCCTACCTAGGATTTCGACCCCAAAGGAAAAGCTACGCCTTCAGGGCCATGCCCTTCGGCCTCAATGTGGCCCCTCGGATCTTCACAAAGCTGGCGGACGCCATAGTACAACAGCTCCGCCTCCGAGACGTCCAGGTGATGGCCTACCTCGACGATTGGCTAGTTTGGGCTCCATCGCCCGAGGATTGTGTAAAATCCTGCAACAAAGTCACCCAGTACCTAGAACACCTGGGATTCAAGATAAACGCGAAGAAATCTTGCCTCTCTCCAGCTCAGAAGTTCCAATGGTTAGGAATCCATTGGAACCTTCAGTCACACCGCCTTTCCATTCCCCAGAAGAAAAGGAAGGAAATAGCAGGGTCTGTCAAGCGACTACTGAAATCCAAACGGATCTCAAGACGACAGCAGGAACGAGTTCTAGGCTCTCTACAGTTCGCCTCAGTAACAAACCCAGTGCTTCGTGCACAGCTAAAGGATGCCGCGGGAGTCTGGAGACGTTCTGCATCCATCGCTCGAAGAGACCTCAAGAGACGGCTCCCAAACAGACTTCGACTTCTCCTCAAGCCGTGGTCGGAAGCAAAGGCCCTGAAAAGGTCCATTCCTCTTCAACACCCACCTCCATCACTCAACATCCACACGGACGCTTCGCTGGAGGGTTGGGGAGGTCACTCCCACCAAAAACAGGCTCAAGGCACATGGTCTCCCCTGTTCAAGACGTTCCACATCAACATCTTGGAGGCCATGGCGGTCCTTCTAACTTTGAAGAAACTCTCCCCGCCTCCCTCGATCCATATTCGTCTAACCCTAGACAACTCGGTGGTAGTTCGATGTCTCAATCGCCAAGGCTCAAGATCGCCCCAGATAAATCAGGTGCTTCTCCCAATTTTCCGTCTGGCAGAGAAGAAGAAATGGCACCTGTCTGCAGTTCACCTACAAGGATTCCGCAACGTGACAGCGGACGCTCTATCTCGGACAAACCCGATAGAGTCGGAATGGTCTCTAGACGCAAGATCATTCTCCTTCATCTCCCACCAAGTCCCAGAACTTCAGATAGATCTCTTCGCAACGAGCGACAACAATCAACTTCCTCGGGACGTGGCCCCGTACGAGGACCCCAAGGCAGAAGCAGTGGATGCCATGTCACTGGACTGGAACAGATGGTCCAAGATCTACCTGTTCCCTCCCACCAACCTTCTGCTGAAAGTCCTCTCCAAGCTGAGAACCTTCAAAGGGACAGCGGCCCTAGTGGCTCCCAAGTGGCCCCGGAGCAACTGGTACCCCCTGGTCCTGGAGCTGCAGCCCAAGCTGATCCCTCTCCCGGGCCCAGTTCTCTCCCAACAAGTACAGAAGTCGACTGTCTTCGCTTCATCATCGAAAATCAAGGACCTTCATCTCATGATTTTCTCTCCCTAGCCGCAAAGAAGAGGTTTGGGATCTCGAAGAAAAGTCTAGACTTCCTCGAGGAATACAAGACCGAATCCACAAGACGGCAATACGAATCATCTTGGAGAAAATGGGTCTCTTTCGTCAAGACAAAAAATCCTAAGGAAATCACAATTGATTTCTGCATGTCCTTCTTCATTCACCTTCATGGACAGGGATTAGCAGCCAATACGATTTCAACTTGCAAATCGGCCTTGACTAGACCAATATTGTATGCCTTCCAAATTGATCTGTCCAGCGACATCTTCAATAAACTGCCGAAAGCATGCGCTCGTCTACGCCCAGCACCCCCACCGAAACCGATCTCCTGGTCATTGGACAAGGTGCTCCATTTTGCCTCCAACTTAGATAATGATTCATGCCCTCTCAAGGATCTGACTCAGAAAGTTATATTTCTCTTTGCTCTTGCCTCAGGAGCCCGAGTCAGCGAAATAGTGGCATTATCAAGAGAAGAGGGTCATATCCTGTTTACTGATTCAGGAGACATTACCCTCTCCCCTGATCCGACGTTTCTCGCCAAAAATGAATTACCCACCAAAAGATGGGGCCCCTGGAGAATATGCCCCCTGAAGGAAGATGCCTCTTTATGCCCAGTAGAGAGCCTCAAGGTCTATCTTCGCAGAACTTCGAACTTTGGTGGAGGTCAACTCTTCAAAGGAGAAACATCGGGCAGCGACCTGTCACTGAAACAATTAAGAGCGAAAATCACCTACTTCATTCGCAGAGCGGATCCCGACAGTACACCCGCTGGTCACGATCCTAGAAAAGTTGCATCGTTTCTGAATTTCTTTCAGAGTATGGACTTCGAAAGCCTTAAAAGTTTCACAGGCTGGAAGTCCTCGCGTGTTTTCTTCAAACATTATGCGAAACAAGTGCACGAAGTCAAACATTTTGTGGTAGCCGCAGGTAGTGTTATGAAACCTGCACCTAACTCTGCATAGAACAGTGAGTTACTTGGGACTCTAACTCTTCGGGTGCCTATGTTGACCCTCGAGCGATATATAGTGATGTCGAAAACACTTAGTGCTTTCTTATAACTGTTCTTATCCCAGGTGAAATGTCATAGTTGTCACACAAGTGCCGCATGCCTAGAGCATGATGTGTTTTAATTAAAGACTAACGTTCCTCGAGGACGAGTGCCTACTAATAAATTTGAAATTCCCTTTCAGATTCAAGAGCAAGTCTTTATTACTATGTACATTATAATTTCTGTAAATTAACTTTACTTATTGCTGTAATTCATTTAATTTCTGCAACTGTGAAATAAAATTTCTATTTTATTACTTGTGCGTCTCAATCCGCTCCTACTTACTATGAAATACATGCCTGTCATAGTTTTATTATCCCCTTTCCTCATGGTTCATGGAGATTTTAAGGTCCTAACCCTTATTTTATATTCCCTCTTACAAAGTAATATTCCAATACGAATGCTTACTCTTCATACCCTGGAGACGAAACCAACCTTCTCAGCACACAGTGTCCAACCACCACCTGTCTGCCTTCCAGAATGTTCCGATACGAATGCCAACCATTCAGTCTCGTCTCCAAGTTCTTCAGGTTCTTCTAACAAGGTGAATAGCCCTTCAATAACCACTTTGACCTCGGCATGGCCCGTGGGAACTTCACTGCCAAGGGGGGCAGGAAGATTCTTCCCTACGGTTCTTTATTAAGATTACTATGCTATTTTGTTCAAAGCCCTTGGCACTTACCAATAGGGGAAAATCTACCACGATACATTGATTCTCTGGTATTCTTCCATCAGGACGCCATGGCTTGAGCCCAAAAAACGGATTTTGAGCGAAGCGAAAAATCTATTTTTGGGTGAGATAGCCATGGCGTCCTGATGGACCCTCCCTGCTACTTCGTCCAGTTTTTAGGTCCCGCCCTGCTCTGCTGTATCATGGTGATCGGCAAGCAACTGGCTTCAGGATGAAGACGAACGTGACGTCATTCAAGCAATGGCGCCCGTTTGTTTACGTCTCGAGTACCAAAAGTAGCCACGGATGAGATTAGCTATGGAACGGCTCCCAGCTATTCTCTGCCTTTACACACCGAAGCCTTAACTCTGTTCGGGGTGTAGATAGCTATGTGGCGCGTTAATACATGCGTCCCGTTGATTTACGATGTCTTAAAAGGGAAACCTTTAGGATACTCGCTCCAGAAGTTAGAATTCTGTGATAACCTGTGGTTAAATTCTCTGGGAATATCTTAGTAGTTATTTACCCAAGGAAGCTACCAAAAAGGAACCTTCCATCAGGACGCCATGGCTATCTCACCCAAAAATAGATTTTTCGCTTCGCTCAAAATCCGTTTTCTGGGTCGACCTGTGTCGCCCGGTGAAAGGTCCTTCTTGTCACTTTTCTGATATAAATAACTTCCAAATATACCAGAGAAAGTTAAAGCATGGAATGCAGAGGTGACTACCCTCGCGCGAGCACCCCTAAGGGCGTTGTGTATAAAGATAGGGCGTGTGAAAACCACTATTCACAGGTCGTCTTCCATTTAGAGAATTCCTTCGTCAATACATGGGGTGAGCCGACACAGTGGCTCGAACCATTCCAGCCTGAACCACCCCATGAACGCCCGACACCTAGCGCCAACTGTCATCCTTCTTTTGGACTCGTGTCGCGACGCTATCATTTTCGTTTTGTGTGTGCCTTTTTCGCTGATTTTAGGATTACTTCATCATGGCTGAAGCTCTCCTTCCTGCTGCACCAATGTTAAGTACCATAGTTTGTTTTGGCATTATTCATTGCCCGGGCTTGCACGCCTTATTTGCGTTTTGCGTGTGTCTTAGTGCGCTCGGCTAGCTGCCGTTACCGAGTCTTCCACGCGTTCCTACCTCACGCTTTGTTTATATGCCTTCGGGTATTTTATGTCAAGCTAGGTTCTTTTATTAATCTTATGTTAGATTGATTTGGTCTTTGACCCTAGTTTTAGAACCTATTTTACTATTTAGGAACTTAATGAGTCGCTTCCGAGTCCGTGTTGTTGCGTTAGCGAAGAATAGCGTTCGGCGTTTTATTACAGTTTAGTTCCCTACCCTAGGTAGGCATTCCTGACTTGAAACGAAGTTATGCCAACCAAGTTCCCCCTCCCCCTCACGGTCCCACCCTGCCTCCCCCGCTCCGGCCTGGGGAAATTGTGTCTGGACTTTGCTTGTTACTTTTACTCCGGAGCTCCGCCACGGGCCTCCGTTAACATACTTGAGCTGGGAACACGTTACTTACCTAAATATTACTCCGGTGCTCCCCTTCGACTGGGAATCTCTCCCCTCGTTGGCCTTCAGCACCTATGACTCCGGGCTACAGCCCCTTTCACACGACAACCCCCCCCATTTTTAAATTACTCCGGTGATCCGGCGGCAGGCTCTCATCAGCTTCCCCGGATTTTTTCCCTATTTCCCCTGTAACTCCGGTGTACTATCTACCGGAGATCAATTTTAACCGGAGATCATTTTTATATCGAGGGCCGCATCTCCCCGGAACTCTGGTCCACTACGGAGCATTCCCTTTTTTATTGCACTAGACCTAAATTCATCTTAGATCAAAAACATTAATTACCTTAGGAGCTCCGGTTCCTTGCGAATACCCCGAAGCTACTAACACATATTCATATAGGCTAGACTCTATCACCCTCCCCTTCTTTGGCCTTAACTCTATTAGTGTTATGCATGCCAACCTTCTCTCTTACCTTTTAGGTTAGTTAGAGGTATTAAGGGAGTTGGTGTACTTATATTTTATTTTACAGAAAGTCCGCTGCACCTTCAAGGGTTGCTCGGCTACATTCGCGGATCCGGTGGGCCACGACGTCGGCCGGTCCCACGCTCACTGCGCGATCTCCTTCGCCCAGGAAGCAGTCCAGACCCCGTATATGGTCTGGTTCCCAGAGTCCTGTTCGCTCTGCTACGAGCTCTCCTCCATGATGAGGTAAGATTTCTCAATAATTATCATTCCTACATTATTTATTGTTTTTGGGAATTCTTCGGTCATGGACGAGTAAATTTTTTCGTAACCTGAGTCTGTTGTTTCACACATCTCCCTTTTCGCGTTCGTTCTAACTTTACCCTCCTTTTCAGGCTGACGAGGAGTCCATCAAGGCGGCCAAATCCAGCCTCCGGACCTGGGTATCGGGATTTGGCAGAAACGCCCCTCAAGGTGTTCCTTACATGTTGGACGGGGACATGGCCTCCCGGCTTTTCCCCGGATCCCCCTCGGTCGCCGTACCCAACGAACTCGCTGCACCGCGCCTAGAGGCCATTAGAACAGCTTTACCTGCCCCGGAGGAGCAACAACTTTCCGGCGATGTGTCAGCGTTAGACATTCATCTCGAGCCGATGGATGATCAGGTTAGTGGTGTAGAGGATCTGGCAGGCTCTTTTCTTTCCCCTACTCCTTCTTCTTCCTCTTCCTTCCTGGGCTTTGACAAGCCCTCGGCTTCACCTTGGGATGGGTCCTTATCGGTCCGTCCTAATGTTAAGCCGCTAAAGAAATCCAAGAACAAACCCAGCACATCATATACGTCTCCAGCTTTTTCCCCGTTCCCCGGACCTTCCACATCCGCCGACATCCCAGTAATGTCAAAAACCCCTCCTCCTTCTAAAGGACAGATGGGTAAGTCCGCTAAAGCCAAGGCATCAGCTTAATGACGGAGCTTAAGGATATGGTCGCTGGCCTTATCCGCTCCGGATCTCACCCAGGGCGGTTTGCTCGGCATGCTCTGTACCTGGATGGTACCTTGACTCTTGAGGGATTAGGTACCCGCCCATTGGAGGACCTGGAGTTCTACCCCCCTGACCTCCAGTTTCCTTTTAACGGGTTTGTGCGCCTGAGGGAACATGCACTCGTCAGGATGGACAAAGTTCCTAAGGAGACAGTAATTTTCCCAAAGGAACAAGCCCAAGTTGTCTGGGCTCATACCTTTTCAGAATGGGGCTGCACTAATTCTAAGCTAACCCCTCATAAAGGTGCGTATACCATCTTTACGTCACCTCTGGATGTTCCTTCTCCTCTCGCTGACAAGGTAACGGAGTTGACCATCCAAGCCATTAAGGACGGCCTCCCTATGCCAACCCTTAAGGAGACGGACCCCACCTCTCTCCTTATGCCAGCTTCAAGGGACTTTTGACAGGATGCTCCGGCGACCTTCATAGTAGGTAAACTCGACCCGGATTGTGCCTCCTCCCTCTTTTCAGAGAGACTTCCTAACCTCCCGGATCACTTGTTGAAAACGGAGTTTGAGACAAGAAATACACTAGCGAGATCCCTTAACTCACTTACATCCTCGGAGTTGATAGCCTCCCTTTATGGGGAAGAACAGATCTTTCGGGTACTGGCGAAGAGTCTCCTGCAGACTTATCAGATAGACCTGCATAACTTCTGGACCGCGAGAACAAACTGCAGGAAACATGTTCTGGCGGAGGCTTCTATTAGGCACGAGCCTAATAGGCTTATTAGCTCTTCCTGTTGGGGCAAGACACTTTTCCCACAAGAAGAAGTGGATAAAGTCCTCCAGGAAGCAGCCAGGGCTAACCAGAACCTCCGGGTTAGGTGGGGCCTTTCTAGCAAACGCAAGTTTGATCCAGTTATGAGGCAACAATACCCCAAAAAGAAGCAGAGATTCTATTCTCCCTACAAGCCTGGTCGTGGCCAACATCGCCAATCTCCAGTTCCATAGACTTCGACCCTGTCTACCTCCAAGTCCACTCCTCCTCAACAATTAGTGACTGTTCTGGCTCCTCAAGGCGCTCAACCTGCTCCCATGGCTACATGGATGACCTCTCCAGCCTTCAATCAAGCTTTTGAGGCCTCCGTATCCTTTCGAGGATACCCTAGGCAGCCCGGAGGCAACAGGGCTAGAGGTCAGTTCCGTCAACGAGGCGGACCTAGAGCCAGAGGTTCAAGAGGAGGTAGAG
The DNA here is from genome assembly GCF_036898095.1 of Palaemon carinicauda. Lineage (NCBI taxonomy): Eukaryota > Metazoa > Arthropoda > Malacostraca > Decapoda > Palaemonidae > Palaemon > Palaemon carinicauda. Next base: position 70,286,130 of record NC_090740.1, on the reverse strand, counting down.
GAGCAAAATTTAACCCCAATCAGTGAGACAGACCAGGTAGGAGGGAGACTATACCGGTTTCGAGACCAATGGACCTTCAGTCCTTGGGCCCACAGTATAGTCTCCAAAGGTCTAGGCTGGAAGTGGTCACAAGGTTCTCCACCTCCGACAGTAACCTTCTTTCAGAAACCCACTCCACTTCTGGAAGATTACACGAAAGATCTAAAGAAGAAGGCCATAAAGAGAGTACGGAAATTGAAATTTCAAGGATGCCTGTTCACGGTTCCGAAAAAGAATTCGATCACCTTGAGAGTAGTTCTGGACCTGTCCAAATTGAATTCCTACATTCTTTGCGACAGGTTCTGTATGCTGACTGTCTCTCAGGTACAGACCTTACTTCCCCGTGGGGCCGTCACCACCTCCATCGATCTTACAGACGCCTATTATTACGTCCCAGTGGCAAGAAACTTCTCTCCCTACCTAGGCTTCTGCCTAGGCAGAAAGTCCTACGCGTTCAAAGTGATGCCATTCGGCCGCAACATTGCCCCCAGGATATTCACAAAGCTGGGGGAGACAGTGTTAGAACAGCTCCGGAGCCAGGGAATTATGTTGATAGCTTACCTGGACGACTGGCTCATTTGGGCACAAACAGATCAGGAATGCCACAATGCTACAGCCAAAGTGATTCAGTTCCTGCAAAAGTTAGGCTTTCAGGTCAACTTAAAGAAATCACGCCTACAACCCGCAAGTCAATTCGAATGGCTGGATATTCACTGGGACCTTACAGATCACAAACTATCTCTTCCTCCCAAAAAGGTCAAAGAGATAGCCTCAAAGAAAAACGGTTCATCAAGAACAAACGTGTCAAGACGAGCCTTAGAAAGAGTTCTCGGCTTACTCCAATTTGCCTCAGTAACAGACGTCCTACTAAAAGCCAAACTCAAAGACATCAACCGAGTTTGGAAGAAGAAAGCAACAATTCGACTAAGAGACAAAGTCTCAACAATCCCCTCAGTATTAATAAAGAGACTCTGGCCATGGTCAAAACCAGAGAATCTATCCAAGTTAGTTCCTCTGCAGTTTCCCTCTCCTCAAGTGACGATTCACACAGACGCGTCTCTCAGTGGCTGGGGGGGCTACTCTCAACACCAGATGTTTCAGGGATCCTGGTCCTCCACTATGAAACAATTCCACATAAACATGTTGGAAGCCATGGCAGTATTTCTAACCTTGAAACGGTTATCCCATCCAAAGACGACTCATGTCAGGATAGTCTCAGACAGCTCAGCGGTAGTCCACTGCATAAACAGAGGCGGATCAAAATCTCCCAACCTGAATCAGATCCTGGTAATGATTTTCACCTTGGCAACGGAAAGGAACTGGTTCCTGTCAGCCACGCACCTGGCAGGAGTCCAGAACGTTATAGCGGACGCCCTATCCAGGACAAAACCACTGGAATCAGAATGGTCTCTAGACATGAATTCCTTTCAGTGGATATCCAGACTGGTTCCGGGTCTCCAAGTGGACTTGTTTGCTACACACCTCAACCACAAGCTTCCTTGCTATGTAGCCCCCAACCTGGACCCTCAGGCTTATGCCACAGACGCATTAACCCTGGACTGGAACCGTTAGAAGAAGATTTACCTATTCCCTCCAGTGAATCTTCTGATGAAGGTATTACCCAAACTCTGCTCATTCAAAGGAGCAGTAGCTTTGGTGACTCCCAACTGGCCAAAGAGCAACTGGTTTCCGCTCCTTCTAGAGCTGAAACTTCGCCCCTTCCGGATTCCACACCCCAAGTTGACACAAGTTGTCCAAACTCAGACTGTGTCAGATTCCTTAAGAATAGCACAAACCCTAACTTTGTGGATTTCATGAAATTTGCAGCCCACAAGGATGCAAATATCGACCCAGAAAATGTCCTTTTTATCGAATCAGACAAGAGGAACTCAACTCTCAGGCAATATGATTCGGCTGTTAAGAAACTAGCAGAATTTCTAAAGAATCCAGACGCTACTCGAATGACCCCCAACTTGGCCATTTCGTTTTTTAGGTCCCTATTTGACAAGGGCCTAGCCGCTAGTACTATCACTACAATTAAATCAGCCCTGAAAAAGATTTTTCAGGTGGGCTTCAATATTAACCTAGCAGATTCATATTTTTCATCCATCCTAAAAGCCTGTGCTCGGCTTAGACCTTCTATTCATCCACAAAAGGTCTCATGGTACCTAAACGATGTCTTAAAACTAGCATCAGACACCGATAACGAATCCTGCTCCTACATTTCCCTTCTTAGGAAGACCCTGTTTCTTACAGCCATAGCCTCAGCTGCCAGAATTTCAGAATTAGCAGCTCTCTCCTGTAATCCTGAAAACCTAGATTTCCTTCCGTCAGGAGAAGTCCTACTCTCCCCAGATAGAGCTTTCCTAGCTAAAAATGAAGACCCTCAAAATAGATGGTCCCCTTGGAAGATTATCCCTCTTCCACTTGATGCTTCTCTGTGTCCAGTAGTGACTCTTCGGGCTTTTTTAGCTAGAACTGCTACACGCTCATCTGGTCCCTTGTTTGTCAGGGAACAAGGAGGTACTATCTCCATCCAAGGTATTAAACAGCAAATACTTTACTTCATCAAGCAGGCTAACCCGGAATCCTTTCCCCATGCACATGATATCCGAGCAGTAGCAACCTCCATCAATTATTTTCAAAATACGGATTTTGATGAACTTAAAAAGTATACAGGTTGGAAATCTCCTATGGTTTTTAAACGCCACTATTTAAAGAACTTACAGGCCCTAAAATTCCCTACTATAGCAGCTGGGAGTGTCATCTCCCCAGAGTAACCTCTTACCTTGCTTCCTTTTCGTCCAACTCTCTTTCTTCTCCCTCCTACCTGCCACTCTCACCACAATGCCTCTCACCTCGGTGGATTGGATTTAGCTCCATAATATCTCACGTTATGTCATTGTTGCATTGTTCATTATTTGTCGTTTACCTATGAGATGTATATAGCCTTATCCTTAAGTATTTGGACCGTTGATTACCAGTTTATTCTAAGATTTTTGAGAATTGTGATTATGCTGTGTTACATTTCTTCACTCGTGGGTACACATACCAATATTACTATTTTTATACTTAAGGTTTTTTGAGATTTGTGATTGTTGTGTTACATTTCTGCATTTCATTTAGTAAACCTTCCACATGTACATGACGCTTTTAATTCCCCTTTTTTATTTTTGTTACTTTTGGGCTTGGAAGGCATTCTCTTGCATATTTTCAACGGGCGACACAGTTCGACCCAGAAAAGGGATTTTGACGAAGGAAAAATCTATTTCTGGGGAGAGACCTGTGTCGCCCGGTGAAACCCTTCCCTGTTTTCCCTTCCCTTTCCTTTCCAAGCCATTAATCATACAGAAGGATGTCAGATGGTGCTAGGTGTTGGGCGTCGGTGGGGTGGTTCAGGCTGGAATGGTTCGAGCCGCTGTGTCGGCTCACCCCATGTATTGACGAAGGAATTCTCTAAATGGAAGACGACCTGTGAATAGTGGTTTTCACACGCCCTATCTTTATACACGACTCCCTTAGGGGTGCTCGCGCGAGGGTAGTAACCTCTGCATTCCATGCTTTAACTTTCTCTGGTATATTTGGAAGTTATTTATATCAGAAAAGTGACAAGAAGGACCTTTCACCGGGCGACACAGGTCTCTCCCCAGAAATAGATTTTTCCTTCTTCAAAATCCCTTTATTTCATCATCAATATATTCAGGGGTGCAGACTCGAAATGCACTTAAAAACATAGAAATACAGATTTCGTAACTTTGTTGCCTTGGTTTGAGTAATAATGGACATATGCTGAGATATTCGTTGGCTTTCTGTATACAGTACACTAAACTTGAGTCTATTGTTACATCTGTGTATGCTACAGTCCAAAAAAGGTAGGGTACAATTATTCTCCAGCTCCATAGTGAAATTTATTGATGGTACCAAACAATTCAATCTAAGAAAAAAGTTATCTAAATTTTCATTTCCCTCCGACAATGCCTGAGAGAGATGCTGCCTCAGTCTCTCTCTTTGTTAATCGCGAGTTTAGTTCAGAATCTCGTGTGCGTTTCGTAAAGACTTGATCTCGTGCGAGTGCTTGCAATATCATATTTTTTGTGCATTTTAGTGCTTAATTCCAACTTTAATTCGTTAGCCATGGGTCCCAAGATTGCTAGTAATGTTAAAGGGAAAAGTAAGAAGATGATTACTATGGAAACGAATATGGAGATATTAAAGAAATACAAAGAAGGCATGTGCATGGGGCTTGTTGTCGATGAGGACTGACGTCGATAACCTTATCAAGGAGCACAGGGAGGAGCTTACGACTGAAGACTTGAAGGAGTTGGAGGGTATGCAGTTGACCATCATTCAAGAAGAGCACAGCTCTAGTGGTGGCGAGGACGGGGGGGAGACTGAAGAAACAACATTGGCAGAAATAAGGGAAGCTACCGGTTCATATGAAAACCTTGCGAGATTCATTGAAAAAAAAAAAAACACCCAGAAAAACTTCACACAGGTCGTCTTCTGGAGAGTGTTAATGGCAAGTGTATGAGTCATTTTAGAAATATTTTGAGGAGTCGTCAGAAACAGGCTTCTTTGGATAGATATTTCTCCAAAAGAGAAGTGTAAGAAAGCAAAGATGATAAGTGATTCTATTAAAAAAGCTAGAAATGAGTAATTTTTCAAGTTCTAAAAAAAAAATCATAAAAAAAATTTCAAGACAAAAATAACAAAAAAAAGCATTTTTAATTTCAAGTGTTTAACAGTAAGAATAAATCTATTATTAAGTGTACATATAATTAGCATTGATACGTTTTTATATCTACTGTCTCCTCACCCCTGCCTCCACCAGTACCAGCTCAAGTCACGTCACTCCAAAGGTAAATAAAATTTAATTTTTCTTTTACAGTAGAGTATATAATTTTTATTTATACCTGTAATGTTATTTAATTATATACTTTACAGTACATGTATATTATATATAATTATACTGTAGTACAGTGCTTACTATACTATTTTGTTACATACTAATTTTCAATGGTTTAACCTAGAGTTTTGCACGCATTAGCTATTCTATTGCCTGCCATATGACATTTTCACCATACGATACCAACTCCGGAACGGATTAATGTCGTATGGCGGGGGTCTACTGTATATCTGAATATTTAAAAGGGCGAGGCTTATATCGCCCTAGTTCTCTTAAGGGCACTTAATTTCAGACCACTTCATTGTCCTTCTAGGAAATTTTTACATAAGAATATGCATTTATTTTTACATAGAATTGTATATATTTGAGGTTTAAAGTGGGTGAGGTTCTGCCCACTAAAGCTCCCAAAAGAGGGCACTTAAGAGATTCCAGACCACTTCCATTGACTTCCTTGGAAAATTTTACACAAGAATATACTTTTAGTTTTCATGTAAAATTGGATATACACGTATTTGACGTTTTAAAGAGGTTGGGGGTTCTGCCACCATAACTCTATTGAGGGAGGGATTTAGAGATTCAGGATGGTCACCCTGTAACAGATATCTAGATCCTAATGTAGGGGATTTGAGTCCCAACAGATTAGAAAATTTCACTGATACAGTTTTTCAACTGTCACAGAAAAGTTTATTAATTTACTCAGCCTTGGCTTTTTCATTATCAAAATAATCTTAGTGTTTAGGTGCTACACCTAGCACAGGGCATTGCACACTAACCGAGAGTGCTGATCAAAGTTAAAAGTAGACAATAATACAAGAGCGTGAGGGGGAGCAGTATCATAGGGGTTAAGGTGTACTTAAAGCTTTACTACCTGTGTCACTTTGGGACAAGATAAAAGGGATTTTTCACTTCAGCAACAATTAGAAAAATGTAAGAGCCACATAGTCATATGTTCACAAGGAAATCATGTGAGATTTATAGTTTCTTTAACTCAAAATAGTTCAAGATACAGTATATGTAAATATTTTTGATTTGTTGAAATACATAACTCTTGAAAAATGGTGTCTGATTTCCTATGAAGCATAAATCTAAAACAATATAAAGAGTATATAAGATAAATTTCATGGATTTTCCCAATGATTCACTTCACTTGTAGCCTTTACAAAACACAATAAAAATAGGAAAAGGAGTTTAGTTAAAATCAATGATTGCTTCATTTTCAAAGATAACTAATAAAAAATCTGTAACCAGCTTATATTGTAGATTAGTGCAGTGTAAATAGAAATTAAGCACATGATTATAACAGAAGCAAAGGGTTAGTAAAAAATGGTAAAATGAAATATAACAGAAATAACCATTTAGATACAAATATTTGCAACATAAGCATGCCAGAATGTCATAGCCGCTTAAAACATGAATACATCTAAGTAAAATGTGCCTAGCTAAAGGGGGTTAATGTGGCAATGCAGACACCTATGCCAATGCACATATACAGATGTCCTACAGTCTATGATGATGGTCAAGTCTTTCTAAGTTCCACTTGATATGTACAGGTTTTTAGATCACAAAGTGATTCTGGAAAAAAGGTTCTGATGCACATGGCAAGAGAGACGATACAAGACTGAGGGCAAGTGAGTGAGAGATGGGGTGTTGTGCTGTGTGGGGAGGAAAAAGTCTTGAAGCATGATGGGTGCAAAGTACTTATCGCAAAATCACGAATACGTGAGTTTCTATTTAATAGGTTGGGGTGGCCAGACTGGGGTTCGAGTCCCGCTCAAACCCGTTAATTCCTTTGGTCGCTGCAACCTCACCATCCTTGTGAGCTAAGGATGGGTGGTTTGGGGAGCCTATAGATTTATCTGTTGAGTCATAAACAGCCATTGACTGGCCCCCCTTGGTCCTAGGTTGGGTGGAGGGCTTGGGCACTGATCATATGTATATATGGTCAGCCTCTAGAGCATTGTCCTGCTTGCTAGGGCAATGTCACTGTTCCTTGCCTCTGCCACTCATAAGTGACCTTTAAAACCTTTTAAATGGTTCTCTATATCGGGAATGACTAAATCTGCAAAGATGGGATTGACGGGTGACTATAGAATCAAAAGTGTCATTGGGACGGAGGAAGGAAAAATCTATAAATGAGCATCATCATAGAATGTGGGACATCTCTCTGTATATGCAAGTTGACATAGGTGTCTGCATGGTCACATTAACCCCTTTAGATAAATGAAAGTCTAAGCATCTTTTATTTAGGTATATTCATATTTTAAGTGGCTATGAACATTTGGGCATGCTTGTGGAAGTATTTGTATCTAAATGGTTATTCCTGGTATATTCCCTTTTCCTGATTTTGACTAACCCCTTGCTTGTGGAATAATCATGAGCACTAATCTATAATATATGCTGATTACAGTTTATTTATTAGTCCTTTTTAACTAAACTCCTATTTCTATTGCATTTTACAAATGCTATCATAAATCTGAATTGAATATATTTACACACACACATATATATATATATATATATATATATATATATATATATATATATATATATACATATATAAATATATATATATATTTTGGGGAGGGGGGCTCGAGCCATGATGTCCTGATGGAAGTTCCCTCCGATTGCTTCCTACTGTATAATATTTCTGCGATTGATATTATAAAAGAATTACCATCAGGTATCACAGGGTTCTAACCCCCGGAACGACTATCTGAAGATATCGTGTATAAATCAGGGATGTATTCTAAGATAACCATAGATATCTGCACCCCGAATAGACCTTTCCCAGTCTAATCCTCTTAGGGGAAGGATAAGTGTGGAGCCGTTACATATCCTATTACCCTTCGGTGCTCCCATACGACCCTGCTGCTTCATCCCTCTGATTGCAGCTTCCTGCTAATGTCCTATATTTTTGTGTGAGCTCTTTTCACCTTTTTTTCGAAGATTTTCTTCGTATTTTGGCTTCCTGTTCTTCGTCAAAGATGAGTCATATATATATATATATATATATATATATATATATATATATATATATATATATATATATATATATATATATATATATATATATATATATATATATATATATATATATATATATATATATATATATATGGATTATTCTGATATGGAAAATTAATATTGAGTTGAGTTGAACATATTTGATGCTATCATGTTATAATGTATCTAAAGAGCTCTTTTTCAAGTGCAAATTTTTTCATTGATATAAGAAAACTATCAAAATGAGTTTAGATAAGGTTTTACTGTATACTTAAGCCAAGAAAAGAGTGAACCAAAACAGTAAATGTGCGAGGACGTGGTATACTCGCACTTTCTTTACTCAGCGCTGGAGCCTCTTACCTTCGGGAGTTAAGGGTCTTCTATACAATGTAGCAAAAAAAATTATTTGGCAGGATATTAATAGAGTTCTTCGTTCTTTGAATGAATAGTAATCGAGTCCCAGTTAAGTACTGAAATATCTAGTTTTATTTTCAAAATAATTTACTTTTATTATCAAGGTGCTCTCTCTTTGCGGTCTTTTAGCACTAAGAATTTCAGGTACTGATAATTAAAACAACAAATATTAAGGAGGCTGAAATGGTCATTTCCATATGACCCTTTCGGTATTTGATGAATAACTCACACAATCCAATCCTTGAATATATTCAAACGCTTGGTTAGAAATGTTCAAATTTCAATTGGAAAATCTTTAATCTTGGATATAAATCCCTGAATGAAATATTATCAGGAACATTAGAATTCTCAGTAACTAAAAGTAGCCAGCATTATATAAAAATCAGGACACAAATGAATCAATTTACAAAATGAAAAATTTATACTTTTCAGTTATACTGTATAATATTTAACATCACATCAATCCTTACTAAAGGGTGAAACATACTAGAATTACGTATAAGAGTATTCACTAAGACTTAGAATTCTTAAAAGGAACTTTAAAGGGCTTCCATGTTTTTGGAGAGGGGTTATTAAACGCCACACCTGTTAAAGGAGAAGGTGTTCCATACTGCACTAGGGAATTTAGTCTGCTGCGTATTTCTCTTGATCTTTCGGCTCTTCTGTTAATATTTGGAGCTGAAGCAGTGGTTGACTCTGCAATTTGATTGACTGACTTGGCTACTGGAGAATCCATATTTTCTTCAGCTTGAGGACAATGGTTTTGGATAATGGCACCATCAGTATGTAAACTACTTTCATCTTTAAATCCATCAAGTTTCATGTCTGCCTTGTATATCAATGCCTTTACATCCTGAAAACACATACATGTTAGAGGGCAGAAATGGTTTGAATTATTTTTCAAAATTCCCTAAAGAAAAAGGTAGGTAATATGAAACATACTGTGATATAAAAATTAGTAACAGTACATGGGACATTTTTAGTTGACCATATTTGGCATTAACAATCAATATATAAGCCATTTTCCTCTTTTCCTTAAGCAGTCTTTCACTAATACATGGTGGCTACTGTGCGTGAGAGTCCTTTACTAGTTGCATGCAAGCACTTTGATAACAAGAGCAATTCTAAATCTAATGAGATTTACTTACGAGTATCAAAAAATCTAGTTTATTAGAATAATATTTTTAAGATGCTTTAAGGTAAAGTTTTAAATGTTCACAAAGAATGAAAATAATTCAAGATCTGTATGCATTGCTAATAACTGTATTATAAAGTAAAAAAAGGAAATGCATGAACATGTTAACTCATGAAAGTTAAAGTACACAAATATGGTGGTTACAGTACTTGATTATAATTTCTACATACAATTTTATATTTTTCATTATCGAGGCAAAATATATTTATATACAAACCAACTTTCCTTTCCCATTCTAGCTCTTTGTTATTAATGGATAGATTTTACTTAGTTTATTAAAATATATTACCTAAGATAAAGCCTTTCTTACCTTACCATGACTACCTGCAATGGGTTGCAAGTGTATGGTCATAAGGGATTGATTGATTGAATATAAAATTTTGACCTTAAGCCAAGCACTGTGGCATCAAAGGCCATTCAGCGCTATAAAACGGATTTTGAAGCAGTGAAAAATCTATTTTTGGGTGAGATGGCCATGTTGTCCTGATGGAAGCTTCCATCAGGACGACATGGCTTGATCCCAAAAAATGCAAATTAATCAATCATACCCATACTCTCACAACATTTGGTATCATTTTAATTTATAAAACCAATCACACCACTTTCATACAATAACATCTAAATTTAAAATAAGGGGTTAAAAGGATTAAAAAAATAGATTAATAAATTAATTATAGCTCGCGATATAAACCAATACTCTGTATAATAAATTATTTCAAGTTCAGGAAATTACAATTTTCCCCTAGTATATCTCCTAAAGTTTTATCCTGGAGAAAATGTGTCGTCTTCTGAAGATTAAAAACAGGTCTATCGACTAAAATATGTTTAATATCTATTGTCACTTGACAGGTATTACAAAGGGAGGCCTGTCTCCCTTCACCACTCTTCATCAAATAATTGTGGGTTGCATGTGTATGGCCAACATGCTTTCTAGTTAAAATGGTATCATCCTTCCTACTTGTAAAATCACAAGATGACCATTTATCCACCGAAGGGTGGATTTGTTTCAGTTTTGTATTGGTGGTCAGTTCAGACCCTCGAGTCTGCCACTTATTCTTACAGTGAAAATGTATCTTGCTTTCAAGGTCTTTGTAAGGAATATTTGTAGGGGATAGATTAAGTAGCCATGAAGCTTTCTTAGCTGCCTTATCTACTTGTTCATTTCCATCCACCCCAACGTGGGCAGGGACCCAACAGAAGTGAATACTGACATTCTTCCTAAACAGAAGTACTAACCAGTCCTGCACCTCTTGTACTATATGATGCCAATTTGCCTGGCATTATTTGTTTAATTGCGAGTAAAACGTTATTGGAATCCGTAAAAATTGTAAAAACTATTTTGATTACCATTTCTAAAAATATGTTGGACTGCGAGAAACATTGCATACAGCTTAGCAGCAAACTCCTCAATATTAAAAGGTAAGTTATAAGCTTCAGTATTGGAAGGAGCAGGAGGAAAAACAGATGTTGTTGCTCTAATTTGTTAAAATGCTGGGGGATAATTTTCAGCACTTGTTACATAAGCAAAGTGCTTCGCAAGTACCTCTGCTTCATCTTTGGGGTCAGATATATATATATATATATATATATATATATATATATATATATATATATATATATATATATATATATATATATATATATATATTATTTTCCCTTAATATTGGTAAAGGCCTAGGGACAAATTAGCCTTGAAGTTTTCTGATCTTGTCCCATATTTCCTTTGAAGGAGTATTGGTATTGATATTAGATATATATTTTTACCAAGATGCTCTCTTCACTTTTTTAAAAGTTATTTTTTGTTTGGCACAGGCTCTGAGGTATGCTATTCTATCTGCTTCATCGTTCATTCTCAAGTATCTTCTGAAGCAAGTTCGGCTCACTTTCCTTGCATTGGCACATTCTTTACTCCGCCAAGGAACTACAGAGCAATGAGGTAAACCACGTTATAGGTATAAACCTGCTACTAATATCATCAATAACATTTGAAAGGTGTTGATAAGCATGTACTAGAGATGGAAAGTCACCATACTCTCTATCAGTGTGTGCACAGTTCTCATAAGATGTCCAGTCTGCCTCATCTATCGTCCATTTTGGTGGACATAGAGAAGGGAGACTGTGGGCAAAATTTAACATTATTGGCTAATGGTCCCTGCCATGTGGGTGTTGGTTGACTGACCAAAGGTAATAAAATAAAATGGATGAGGAACAGATTGACAAATCGATGGCTGATGTAGAGTTGTGGAATACATCATACCTACTTGGGGAACCATCATTCATTAGTATTAGATCATTGTTGTTGATTAATTCTTCAACAAGATTACCCTATCTATCACCTATTTCCACCCAATAAAGTATGCTTTGCATTAAAATCTCCCATTAAAATAAAAGGGGAAGGGAGCTGATTGATCAGGTCTTTGAGGTCAGAGGGTCTAAGACTCCTTGGATTCCAAGCATGGTCTGAGAGGAAGAGTTCTAAAGATAGTTCAAGGTATAGTGAGCATAAAGTAATTTTTTCCCAATATGTGTTCTAACAGCACATGCCTGTAGTGGTGTATTGCGGGGGATGGTTTCAAATTTTACAGACTTGTGAATAATAAAACCTGTGCCACCTTGAGCTCTTTCAGCTTGGAAAGGAGGGGATCTACAAAATTGATAATCAAGTCCAGGATTAAATGGTTTGTCACGGATCTTGGTTTCCTGTAGCAAAATTATCTTTAAGTCCGAGTCCCTTGTTAAAGATTTTATTTAATCAATACTAGTATTTAGACCTCTGCAGTTCCACTGGATGATGTATATCATCTTTTATCATTATTTTTCTTTGTCTCATTTGTCTTTTGGGACTTCTCAAATGAAGCCAGGTAAGGCTTAGAGATGGAAGGTTTTATTATGGCACTGCTTTTCTTTTCTTTCATTCTGCTATCTTTGTATAAGTCAGCCTTAAGATCCTGAGCAGGAAGACACTGGGTATAGATGAAGGTAAGGATGAGGGGAACCTTTTCCTCTTTGGAAGCTCTTGTTTTCCAATTTCCAATAAGACAGGTAGAGATTCTGCCCGAGACAAAACTTTTAAGGTGGAGGGAGCCTATTAACTTCCTTGGAGGATTGTGCTCGAACTTCAACAGGTCGAGCACTTGACCCAGAGGACTGAGCTACCACCTCTAGGGGAAATGCACCTGATGGGGATTTTGTTTGTGGTAGTACTTTTGAAGTGGTGGAAGCCATGGCCTACTAGAGGGTAGAATTCACCTTAATATTCTCATTGCCAGTCAGTGCCTACTAGGGTAAGGGGCATGACCCCAGGCCCCAAGCATCTGCCGCAGCCACAGCCTTCGGACATACACAGTGATCTTTGAGAGAAGACCGTTTTGCCACCAAGTCTCCTGTAGAGTTGCCAGTTAGTGCATTTATTCCAATTATTGGCATCCGTCTTATCTGATAATAATTATCAGTGATTAACTGTAGAACCACAGAAGACATTTCCTTGGTGAACGGTCAATATTAGTTGCAATAATTGCTTATTACAAAATTTTTTTCGTAGAAACATATGCGGCAAAGTGATATATATATATATATATATATATATATATATATATATATATATATATATATATATATATATATATATACTGTATATATATATATCTATATATATACAAAATATATGCATATACATATATATATATATATATATATATATATATACAATATATCTATATATCAATATACTGTACCTATATATATATACATATATATATATATATATATATATATATATATATATATATATCTATATATACATACATAAATATATATATATATATATATATATATATACTGTATATATATCTATATATATACAAAATATATGCATATACATATATATATATATATATATATATATATATATATATATATATATATATATATATGCAAAAGAACCACATGGAAAATGAAAATAGGAAATATAAGATTAGGTCTTGACTAGTTTCGTAGTTTCATTTTCCTTGTGGTGTTTTTTTTTCTTTTTTTTTGCGTCTGAACATCCCATTTCCCAGTGATTTTCATGTGCATATAACTGTGTGTATGTGCGTGCATGCGTGGGGCTACTCCGGCACTACGGCATAGCTCGAGCATTAGATTTTCTAAAATTTAGTCAAATGCGGATATAACTTGGATCTAGAATTATTCCTCACACCAACTGGAGTCTTATTTATGTTTCATTTATCCAGATGCTAAACTTCTTGGTGCTTTATAAAAAGAAATAATAATAGTTTTTGATACGACGCTATAAAAGTAATTTACAATCACATTAGGCCAATGGTCATGCACTCAGTGGTTCCTGCTGCCACTGAATGGTGAACACTCTATATCACACATGAAGAGCCACATATATTTCTACAGGGAAATTATTTTTTTCTTTTAATAAACAATTATTGAACAAACACTGACCATTCACTAGGGAAATGCCTTCTGTGGTTCTACAGTTAATCACTGATACATATCAGATAAGGAGGATGACAATAATTGGAATAAAATATACTAACTGGCCCAACCCACAAGAGTTTCTATCAAACTACATACGATGAATTTTGAAAATTTGTTGCATCAGTTTTGACGCCGACTGTACTGCAACCCCACGGGTCAATTTTGACGATATCATTAATTGAAACAAATATTTGAAATGAAATTAATTTGAAACCATAAAATATCAATAACTAAATAAGGTAAATCAAACCTTCAACAGAATACCAGCTTCTAAAATAAAGCTAAAAATGCCACTGTCATTATATACATAATCATTTCTAAGAATTCTGGCAAGATTAACAGCTATCACCACAAACTACAGAGGGGTATTGAGAAGCCACCAGCTCCAATCCGATTACATGGGATTTCGACGTGTGGCGGATTTTAAGAGCTCCTCAGTTTGTACTTTTGGAAGACCTCTTTTCGGTTCCAGCATAGAATAATTAATATTTACATCATGTGAATAGAAAGAACTAATGAGCAAATCCATTCACCTTGAGCAAGATAGTCCTTGAGAGCAAGTTTAACATCTATCATGCCGAATCTACCAAGGGACTCTGTTGAGGATTCCTTTCTTCTACCAGACTTTCCCCTCTAGCCCTTTAGCACATATATAGCCAATGTGGGCTTTATTTTTCATTAACTTTTCAAATCAATTAAACTTGGCTGGTGTGATGGAGATCGCTATATTTACTTTAAGCCAATATAAGCACTTCCATGATTTTTACTAAGCCAATTAGGGTGCTCTATTGATTACATACGAGTACAAATCAGCGCCAGTGTGAGTCAGTCTCCGTGCACTGCTCAAAATATAGATATCTGCTGCAAATAGCTTTTACTTTCATCATCCCTACACTAACAGTAATAAGAGTAAATTTCTAGAAACTTCAAATAACAGATAAATTATTGTGATTCATAGTGACATGTTTGAAATAAGTGCGCATTTAGAGGAAATAGGTGAAAATTGTTGCACTGCAGGCAGTCACTTACGGGCTCTATTAATTGCTATTAGTATAGGAATTAAACATATTTTTCCTTAGATATAAGTACTAATCACACTGATGACCTTCACATAGCACTTTATTTGTTTAATATTAGTAAAAAAAAAAAAATTTTCCTATAATTTTCAAATATTTAGGGGTGATTTTAGCTTAAAAAATATTCCTTTTCAGTGTTTTTGGGGGTTAAGTTCTATGTGGTCTTCAAAGACTTTCCTGTTTAAGGCTAGAACAGGGAATCTAATACGACCTGATTACCAAAGAAATATTGTTCTCTTGCTCTAGGGTCTGTGCATCAATGTGTGGAGCACTGACTCAGGGAGTATAAGGGAGACCTGAAAGTTTAGGATCATTTGAACTTGCCACAGCACCTCCAAAGCTACATGTCGTCTGCTACCTGTGACGTCATATGCGGCGTTTTAGAAAATAACCATTGCTCCAGTTATCGCCAAAGCACTTACGTCAACAGGCCCCAAACCCCTATTCCTGAATAGTCGCCATAGATACGTGTCTGCTGTGCTTTCAAGCATTATTAACTAAAGTTCCCATGTTCACCTTATTTGTTCCACATTCATTTTGGGCTGGAGTGTTACATATATGATACAGTATACAGTTAGCCCCTACTCTTCGCAAGCATTAGGTAACAGAGACAGGCTCAATTTTGCAAATATTTGCTGCCCTACGGTTGGATAACTCCTAACCTAACAACTCATTGCCCATTGCCTACACTCAGATAATTAACACACTAAGTACTGCCTAATATTATTTTCACCTGGTTTCTATCACAGTATAAGTAGTTTGTAATTGAATGAAGACATATTAGTAAGTGTACAGTACATGTGCAGACGTATACACTAAGTAATGAACACGGTAAGGCTACAGTACAGTACGTAACACTAGAGTAGTCGTTGACCTGACCGGAACTATAATTTTACCCAGTAGTTATCATACACTTACAGTATAACAACAAAACACTGTTGTTTCTATCTAATAATACTGTATAACACTCGCTGATACTGTAGTGTATATTACTGTAATATATTTACAGTAATATCACTACGGTAAAATTTACCACCGTATTAGCTTTGGTTCGGCCTACAAAGATGAAATCCGGACCTAGCAAGGAATCTTCAATTGAGGTATGGCCCCGAGAGCCCCTTACCACAAGGTGAAACTTGTAATATATAGCAAGACCAACATAACTGCAAGTCTTGAGATGAGAAACAGTACTGCCCCCAAAGAACCGAAGGAAGCATCCACCAACATAGTCTATAAATATCTATGCCCTGAGGAGATGTGTAAATCTCACTAAAAAGGTTACAATGGACATACATTACTACCACAACAGTCTGGAGATGGATGCTAGCCCAGAGAAATCAGGGGGCAATAAACCACCACTATATTGATGTCCACGAACAGAAACCCTACCTGGAAGAATTGATGGGTGGAACCCAAATTGTTCACAGGGATAACAACCATGGTAGACATATAATAGCTGAAGCAGTAAGCATTGCTGTCCAGGAACCAATTTTGAACATGCAGCGGAGTTTAATTATACGCTACCTTCAAGCAGAGAGGTTGATAAGCTATGTAGTGTGCGTCTAGCCTGTACGTGCATATCTAGGTGTATAAGTAATAAACTATTATCCTCTTCATAATCTAAAGATGTCTAAATTTTGAAAAATTTTCACCTTTTTATTTTTTATTTTTAGTATCTTTAATTTCTTTAGGAAATATTCTCCACATGATTAATCATAATATTAGTAGAAGCTCACTATAAACGGAATTGTAAACTTATGAAAATCAGTAATCACTTGATAAAGACTTGGCTTTGTCAAAAGTACTGTAGTGTTCAAAATATGAAGAAAAGGAATTATTATCATTTACTAAAACTTAGGCTTATGTCTAAAAACTCTAAGAATATAAGAAACTATGTGGATTCCTGTAGGAAAATCACTGATGCCACTAAAAGTATTTGTATATATGTATATATATATATATATATATATATATATATACATATATATATATATATATATATATATACTGTATATATATATAGATATATATATATATATATATATATATATATATATATATATATATATATATATATATATATATATATATATATATATTTCAGGAATCTGTTCATAGACTTTCAAATAAACCCATCTCCACCATGATAGCTGAATCGTGAGTTTGCTACACGTGGTATTTTAAATTAACATATATCACAAGCACACATGATTTTAATCAATGTAAATATCACCCACGAAAGGCATTTAATACCGAATTCTATCTTGGGAATATATATCCACTTGGAATTCATTTTATGGTAACAGCTTCTGGCCAGGTAGAGATTCGAACCCCCACCTGTGGGCCGGAAACCCTGCCAGCACGACTCTATCGACTGAGCTATCAAGAGAGATAAAAGTTTATGACAAGTCCCCGTACATATTCCTGTCGAATTCAGGAATCTGTTCATAGACTTTCAAATAAACCCATCTCCACCATGATAGCTGAATTGTGAGTTTGCTACACGTGGTATTTTAAATGAACATATATCACAAGCACACATGATTTTAATCAATGTAAATATCACCCACGAAAGGCATTTAATACCGAATTCTATCTTGGGAATATATATCAACTTGGAATTCATTTTATGGTAACAGCTTCAGGCCGGGTAGAGATTTGAACCCCCACCTGTGGACCGGAAACCATGCCAGCACGACTCTACCGACTGAGCTATCAAGAGAGATAAAAGTTTATGACAAGTCCCCGTACATATTTCTGTCGAATTCAGGAATCTGTTCATAGACTCTCAAATAAACCCATCTCCACCATGATAGCTGAATCATGAGTTTGCTACACGTGGTATTTTAAATGAACATATATCACAAGCACACATGATTTTAATCAATGTAAATATCACCCACGAAAGGCATTTAATACCGAATTCTATCTTGGGAATATATATCCACTTGGAATTCATTTCATGGTAACAGCTTCTGGCCGGGTAGAGATTCGAACCCCCACCTGTGGGCCGGAAACCCTGCCAGCACGACTCTATCGACTGAGCTATCAAGAGAGATAAAAGTTTATGACAAGTCCCCGTACATATTCCTGTCGAATTCAGGAATCTGTTCATAGACTTTCAAATAAACCCATCTCCACCATGATAGCTGAATCATGAGTTTGCTACACGTGGTATTTTAAATGAACATACAGTGAGCCCTCGCTACTTTGCGGTTCGACCATCGCGGATTCACCACTTCGCGGATTTTTTTCATAACCCATGTATATACATATATCGCGGATTTTCCGGAAATTTCGAAAATACCGCGATGTGACCGATGGTGCGAGATTGGAGAAAGTAAGGAAAATTGAATCATGATTGATTTTCAATATAAATGAAACTTTGAGGAGCAACAAAGATATCATTTGTTAGAGAGATAGAGAGGGGTAAGGAATGGGAGGTAGTGAAAAGTAGCCCACAGAGAGAGAGAGAGAGAGGTAGAGAGAGAGAGAGGTAGAGAGAGAGAGAGGTAGAGGTAGAGAGAGAGAGAGAGAGAGAGAGAGAGAGAGCGAGAGAGAGATAGAGGGGGGTTTAAATGTAATAAACAAAAAAATTTGATAGGTTATAACACATTGGTGCTTATGTAATATTAACTGTATACTGTAGACGGTTTGAATAAGTTAAGAAATTGTATAAACGATACTTTGTTAGTGTATTCGTACACTCTCGAGCGGCAGCTAGATGTCAGCTGATCTAATCACAGCCAAAAGTAAAACAAAAAGAAGTCAACAATACTCGATTTTTAAAACACACCCGGAATTTAAAAACAAAAGTACACGCTTTCTTAATGTGCAATTAACTATTTAAAGAGTAGCAATTTTATAGAATAAGATGATGTTTCCCAAAAAATAGTGGTTTGCTGATGAAATCGGATGCCATATTTTTAGCTATGATTGAAATGGATGTAGACTCGGCATAAGTTTTTCGTTTCGTATTTAATTGACACTAAGAAAACTAATTTTAGTTTCTTCATCTAAATGTAAGTATTGTATAACACGAAGAGAGAGAGAGAGAGAGAGAGAGAGAGAGAGAGAGAGAGAGAGAGAGAGAGAGAGAGAGTGAGAGAGAGAGAGAGAGAGAGAGAGAGAGAGAGAGAGAGAGAGAGAATGAATCAGCTGTTGTAATCAAATGGCGTGTTTTTGTTTCGTGAGAATTTCATCGCCACGACTATAACAACAACATACTGTACTGAACTTTAGTATTATACAGACTACTGTAATATGATAAAGTAAAATATTTGTAATCTATTTCATATGAAATGGGGCTTTTTTTTTTTGTTTAAAATTTACATTTACGTATGTAAAACAACTCTCTCTCTCTCTCTCTCTCTCTCTCTCTCTCTCTCTCTCTCTTCCTGCTTTGCTACATATGTATGATTTTATATAGCTACGGTAAATAATATTTGTAATAACATATTTTATAAAAGCTTTTACTGTAATATCATTATTTATCACTTTCATCATGCACGTTAAATGCCTTCGTTTGTTTACTGAGCGTACTTTATGACGCCATCGTTTCAGGCGGCGTCATAAAGAAAAACATTTCATTTGGAAGTCCTAAGAAAAATTAAGTAAAACATTGGTAATAACAAAATCAACATACTGTACTGAATAATCAATATAATCGATGCAAAAACTAACCTATACACAGATGTGTAAATGCGTTTGTTTCTTCATTATGATCAGAGATAAACGTAAACAAAACATTGGTTGCCATTTTTTATCGTGCTTTTTGGCGTGTTTAGGAAACGCATGATATAAAGTCGGCTTTAATATTTGTGCCTGTTTTAGTTTAGGGTACTGTAGTACATGCATTAAGTGTTCTGTACATTAAAGGGTAGTTTGTTAACAGTACTACGTACAAGGGAAGGTTTTAAAAGTCTGAATATACATGTTAAATAAATAGGTAAATATGGCGTCACTACTTCGCGGATTTTCACCTATCGCGGTCGGGTCTGGAACCTATCTACAGCGATAAACGAGGGTTCACTGTATATCACAAGCACACGTGATTTTAATCAATGTAAATATCACCCACGAAAGGCATTTAACCCTGGATAGGTACGATGGGTCGTTCGCGACCCCGAGCGTAAAAAAAAAACAGGTTTTTCTCACGTGACTCACCCCCGTGACAGAATTTGTGGGTGATCGACCTGCAGGAGGTGTCTCCCCTACACGCTCTAGTAGTGTCCAGATGTGCATTGCTGTAGCTGTACTCCTTCCCCGATTTCTGAGATGCGTCGGGGTCGAGCGCGACCGAGTTTACCCTTCTAAGGTAGTTTGCATAATTATCAAAGTTATTACGTATTATGAAATTGTCGTAGAATGGTGCAACTTGTATAGGTTATCAGTTGTGGAAAGTCTTGGTGGATTGTTTGGCTACCATGTGCATGATTTTTTTTTAGTTAAAATGTCTTTCATCACCACGAGGACCATTTTACCGCGAGTGCCCCTTTTTCATTTTTTTTCATTTTTTTGCCAAGTCATTTTTCCGTAAGATATTGCCAAATAGTGTCGTAAAACTTTTGCTTGTTTAGTGTTGGAAAGTGTGTCTAGATGATCTGGCTACCCATGCATGACTTTGTTTTTGTCAGATACGACGTAGTTATTGGTATATTGGGTATTTAACTGCGGTTACCAATTTCTGTTTTTTTTCAATATTTGTAAAAATTACTACGTAGTAAGGAATTGCCGTATATTATTCATTTTTTTTCATGTTTATGTGTTAGAAAGTGTGCCTTGATGGTTGGGCTAACACGTGCATGTCTTTTTTTTTATCTGAGATGCCGTATATTAGAATGTCGGGCATTTTACCGCGAGTACCCCTTTTTCATTTTTTTTCATTTTTTTGCCAAGTAATTTTTCCGTAAGATATTGCGAAATAGTGTCGTAAAACTTTTGCTTTTTTAGTGTTGGAAAGTGTGTCTAGATGATCTGGCTACCCATGCGTGATTTTGTTTTTGTCAGATACGACGTAGTTATTGGTATATTGGGTATTTAACTGCGGTTGCCAATTTCTGTTTTTTTTCAATATTTGTAAAAATTTACTACGTAGTAAGGAATTGCCGTATATTATTGATTTTTTTTCATGTTTATGTGTTAGAAAGTGTGCCTTGATGGTTGGGCCAACACGTGCATGTCTTTTTTTTATCTGAGATGCCGTATATTAGAATGTTGGGCATTTTTCCGCGAGTGCCTCTTTTTATTTGTTTTGCATTTTTTGCTTAGTCATGTTACCGTAAGGAATTGGCAAGTAGTGTCGCAAAACTTATATTTTTATAGTGTTGGAAAGTGTTTCTAGATGATCTGGCTACCCATGCCTATTTTTTTTTTAGCCAGATATGGCGTATATATAAGTATGTGTTCGATTTTCCTGTGATTGCCATTTTTTCGTTTTTTCCCATTTCTTTCAAAATTACTACGTACTAAGGAACTATCACAGAGTAATGATTCATTTATATGTTTATTTGTCGGAAAATGTGCCTTGATGGTTTGCCTAGCACGTGGCTGAAATTTTTTTTTTCTGAAATGCCGTATATTAGAATGGCCATTTTTCCACGAGTGCCCCTTTTTATTTGTTTTGCATTTTTTTGCTTAGTCATGTTACCGTAAGGAATTGGCAAGTAGTGTCGCAAAACTTATAATTTTATAGTGTTGGAAAGTGTTTCTAGATGATCTGGCTACCCATGCCTATCTTTTTTTTTTTAGCCAGATATGGCGTATATATAGGTATGTGTTCGATTTTCCTGTGATTGCCATTTTTTCGTTTTTTCCCATTTCTTTCAAAATTACTACGTACTAAGGAACTATCACAGAGTAATGATTCATTTAGATGTTTATTTGTCGGAAAATGTGCCTTGATGGTTTGCCTAGCACGTGGCTGAATTTTTTTTTTCTGAAATGCCGTATATTAGAATGTTAGCCATTTTTCCGCGAGTGCCCCTTTTTATTTGTTTTGCATTTTTTCGCTTAGTCATGTTACCGTAAGGAATTGGCAAGTAGTGTCGCAAAACTTATATTTTTATAGTGTTGGAAAGTGTTTCTAGATGATCTGGCTACCCATGCCTATCTTTTTTTTAGCCAGATATGGCGTATATATAGGTATGTGTTCGATTTTCCGGTGATTGCCATTTTTTCGTTTTTTCCCAATTCTTTCAAAATTACTACGTACTAAGGAACTATCACAGAGTAATGATTCCTCTAGATGTTTATTTGTCGGAAAATTTTGTTTACTTTTTTTTTGATTGAATATCATCAAATTTTTTTAGCTAAAATATTATATTGTTTTACATTTTTTTTTTTTCGATTTTATTTCCCTTCAAAAAAATTTTTTTGGGTCAGAATTTCAATTTTATAGTCGTAAAATAATCGACAATTATCCAGCAACCCACCATACAATTTTTATGCATATCCAATAATAATTAGATTAGTAAATAACACCTTGAAATTGACATACCCTTCCTACATTTCAAGTGGCAGATTAGGGAGTCTGAGTCAGTGTGGTTGGCGGCCATTTTGTGGACATATCCGAAGCGTAAGCTGCCCTATCTATATATATTCTTGTTCCCTATAGAATTTGTGATATTTTGGTATATTTTTACCTGCATAAATATCATATTATATATTAAATATATGTATTTTTTTACGAAATTTCTAAGTACTCAAAAAATTACCTTTAGATATGGCCCCTGATATAAATGTAATTTACAAAATAATGAAGATTTTTTTACATATTTCTATTTTAGGATAACATATGTTTATTCCCTAAAAAAATTAGCCACTTCCTATTTCATTTGCGTACCCCAAAAAATTCATGAAATTTGGACAAATATTTTTGGCCAAAAAAAGTTACTCTTTTTTTCTCATTTCAGATCTTCACCTCCATGGGTCTGACTTCATCCAAAATACATCAAGATGTGTCCTAAACATTCAAGAATCAATTCCTAAAAGGATTTGTGTATATATGTATAAACTTTTTTTTTTATGAATTTTTATGTCAGGTCTTTTTTTTTTCTACTTAATTTTTTAAAATATTTATAATAAAGTTTTTCTGCAGATGAGTAGTATTTATTTTTACAGTTGTTTTAAGCATTCATTGAAGTTTTTTTTGGCAAAAGAAAAAAGGAGGTTACTGCAAAAACTGATTTTTCAAGAATTTTTTTTGGCGTCGGGGTCGTTCGCGTCCGAGTATACCCTTAAAGGGGTGTCCGAGGAGCGTACCTATCCAGGGTTAATACCGAATTCTATCTTGGGAATATATATCCACTTGGAATTCATTTTATGGTAACAGCTTCTGGCCGGGTAGAGATTTGAACCCCCACCTGTGGGCCGGAAACCCTGCCAGCACAACTCTACCTACTGAGCTATCAAGAGAGATAAAAGCTTATGACAAGTCCCCGTACATATTCCTATCGAATTCAGGAATCTGTTCATAGACTTTCAAATAAACCCATCTCCACCATGATAGCTGAATAGTGAGTTTGCTACTCGTGGTATTTTAAATGAACATATATCACAAGCACACATGATTTTAATCAATGTAAATATCACCCACGAAAGGCATTTAATACCGAATTCTATCTTGGGAATATATATCCACTTGGAATTCATTTTATGGTAACAGCTTCTGGCCGGGTAGAGATTCGAACCCCAATCTGTGGGCCGGAAACCATGCCAGCACAACTCTACCTACTGAGCTATCAAGAGAGATAAAAGTTTATGACAAGTTCCTGTACATATTCCTGTCGAATTCAGGTATCTGTTCATAGACTTTGAAATAAACCTATCTCCACCATGATAGCTGAATCGTGAGTTTGCTACACGTGGTATTTTAAATGAACATATATCAAAAGCACACGTGATTTTAATCAATGTAAATATCACCCACGAAAGGCATTTAATACCGAATTCTATCTTGGGAATATATATCCACTTGGAATTCATTTTATGGTAACAGCTTCTGGCCGGGTAGAGATTCGAACTTCCACCTGTGGGCCGGAAACCATGCCAGCACAACTCTACCGACTGAGCTATCAAGAGAAATAAAAGTTTATGACAAGTTCCCGTACATATTCCTGTCGAATTCAGGAATCTGTTTATAGAATTTGAAATAAACCCATCTCCACCATGATAGCTGAATCGTGAGTTTGTTACACGTGGTATTTTAAATGAACATATATCACAAGCACACGTGATCTTAATCAATGTAAATATCACCCACGAAAGGTATTTAATTCCTTAATTGATTCAATATTCATTGAGAGATTATCCCCCTTCTCAGTGAGGTCAGAGGCCTGGGTGGAATTTGCTGCATATGCATTAAGCTCCGCAACTTGTTTCTCCAATTTACCAATTCTCGCCTCTTCTGTACTAAAAGCATGGTCCCTCACTGTCACTTGCTCCCCCAATTCTAATATATGTAACTTAGCTGCTTTGGCTTCTTCAACACAGAATGGGCATAATCAATTCAAGTTTAATACTTTTTTATCAGTGATGCTTGTCATTATAGACACAAATTTCTTATGAAAGTACCTCTTGCAATCAAATCCTATCTACTTTTTTTCATCTCTGTCCGTGGTTTGATATTTAGGACAGTACACGGGGTCAGGGGCAGACATGATATACTATTTCTTCTTCACTTTAGTCTCTCCATGAGATCAACTAATATCTTCCCCAATGGTTTTAAAAACGAGAAACACAAACTAAAAACACGGATCAGGCGAGTAATGAGTGTAGGCTAGCTCCACGTAAAACACACAGTGACACTTGGTATGTGTTAGAATAATGGCATATTGATGAAACTGACCAAGACACAAGTGATCTGGAATTTATTGCCCTTGTCTATAAGCGTTGTGCTGATTTAGCAATGGTCATTGTAACATCTGACTAGAAAGCAGCTTGAGTACAAAGCACAGAAAAGTTGCCATTTGAAAACCGAGTTAACATTTTGCTCACCAACTACTAATCCTTGTTTGATGTACATAGACATGGAGCAAATTTTGAAGTGATATATACATGCCAAGCCTGCAGAAATATGGGAAGCATATTCGGTTGAAACAAAATATGCTTCCCTATCTAGTTTCTGTAGGACACTACAAGTAAATCTCGTTTTCCACACTACTTGGACGCCACGAAAAACCTTCCAGAAACTGCACTGTACATTGACGTGGGATTCAAAGCAGGCAAATTTTCTGTGCTTCTGCCTCCTGGAACCTTTAATGGTGTTTGGCCAGATATGGCACTGGAGTAGACATACAACTGTGGAGCCATGAACTAGCTCTTTCATGGTATCATTCGAAAGCATCGTACCATCGATAAGTACTTGGAAGTTCTCCAGTGATGACAACCGTTTCTGAGCAGGTGAAAATCATGGTTCACACGAATGCTAACACCACAAACAAATACAAGGAAACAAACTCCAAAGATTTTACCAGCATCAAAGAAATCATAAAAGTAATTGACACCAAGATGAGCAACCCTTTCAAACCTGACAAATATGGTCTTGTCAGCAATGGAAATTGCAAGAAATCAAAGACATAGGATTTACCAAGGCTAAGTAAATTAAATTGTCAGCTTTATCATACAAACAACAATATGGTAGCAATATGGTTGTTGTGAAGCTAACAGCATTAGTGGAAAAAAGTACGAAAAGCTTTATCAACTACTCAAAAATCAACGCAAATTTATAAGGATAAAAGTTGTGTGATACAGCATCTTTACTTCCTTCAAAATGTGGCCAATAGCCAGAAAGTGAAAACTTTCAGCTATTACTGAACTCCTTATCCTTTATCTCTCTTTGAACTAAAGGCTACATTGCCACAAGGTTATGCTATGAGCAAAGGAAATAAGGTTTAATTTGTAGTTGGTCTCCAAAAAGGAACTTAAGGTGTTCTGGATAAAAGCAGATCAGTTTCCCTACTGAGATACCTCCTCACACTTCATTATTGACATGATGGCATTTATTCACAGCATTGTGATCTTTATTACACTACATTCCAGAAATTGCAAGAAAATATCTTGCAACCATGTTTGCAACAAGACCCACAAATTATTACAGCAGCAATGTTGTTGGTGACCGATATGACATTAATCCCTTCAAATCCTTCAAACTCGAAGTACAAAATGTAATAAGTCAGCAGGTCTAATTAAAGCTTAAAGCACCCAGGACAGATTGCCCATTCCACAATGGAAAAGTTTTATCGTAAATAATTGATCCCTCCAGAATTTTATCTGTCCAAGAAGAAAAAATGCTCACTAATTCCCTCAAAGATTCAGACTGATCCTGGGTGTGATGCTGAAAGCATATGGAAAGTCTATATTATTGTCATCCATTGTAGCATGCCACTCAACATCATTGAGATCAGAAAGCTGTGGTTCAAATAGCAAACTTGGGCATCAGGCTCATGGCACTCTACCAAACTGCACACATTGTCAAACACCAAGAACTATGGATTCAGAAAGCACAAAAAAACCTTCTGTGCCATGAAATAGCACAAAACCTTGCTATCAATGCCAACAGAGATGCATCGTTGATAACATCAGTCTTACCAAGCGCCTATATTCTTACTGGATGTGACACGTTGTGTTATCCTTATCGTGGAGAAAATAAAATTGAAACTGTCCTTCATTGCAAAGCGCAGCTGAAACTTTTTGCAGACAACTGTGTTTCTAGAAGTGCCCTCACCATTAACTCTAATGTCCTTGATGCTGCTAGGTCCTACTTCATTTGATTGTACACCTCTCATGACATCAAAGGTGACTTGAATGCATTAAGCCCACATATTTTTGCAGCTATTAAAGATCTCAGAAGCCAGGCCCCCACTGAAAATGCATTTTACTTCCATGTACTCTGATACCCTTCATCAAATGGCTTTAAGTAAAAGAGCTCATGAATCAGATCCTGACATACCACATCCCTTAAACCATGACCGAAAGCTTCTTAATTAGATGCTAGTACCGGTCATGGTGGACAACGACCCATAACCAAGCATAACAAAACCAGCCAAGTACTGTGGGTAGCAAGAATCACTGTCAATGTGGCTGTATTTGCGCAAGAGCAAAGATGACGTGTGTCACTGGCTGTTAGTGTGCTGCTGATTCAAGACAATGCAGTCAAATTCCTGATAATAGTGATTATGAATAAAGCCTAGTTTTAAGAGAAAGACTAGACAATGTCAATCGAATATGAGTTCATTTTGTCACAATTTTGTTATATCCATTTCTCCAATAAAAGAACCATTGAAATATACATTTATAATACACGACATGTTAGGTGTTTTGTATATGATGTAAGAGCGAGTGGTTGCATTTTGAGTAAATGACCCCTTTTTACATATTTGAACTGAAAAAGCCTCAAAATGTTATTTTCCTTAGTAAAATAAATTTTTGAATATACTTACCCGATGATCATGTAGCTGTCAACTCTGTTGCCCGACAGAAAAAACCTAAGGTCGGGATACGCCAGCGATCGCTATACAGGTGGGGGTGTACAACAACAGCGCCATCTGTCGAGTAGGTACTCAGGTACTTCTTGTCAACAAGAACCAATTTTCTCCTCGGTCCACTGGGTCTCTATGGGGAGGAAGGGAGGGTCCTTAAATTCATGATCATCGGGTAAGTATATTCAAAAATTTATTTTACTAAGGAAAATAACATTTTTCAATATTAATCTTACCCGATGATCATGTAGCTGATTCACACCCAGGGGGGTGGGTGGAGACCAGCATACATGTTAACATTAGAAGCTAAGTATCCCGTATTTCATTTTAGCAGTTATTCAAAATAACAAACAAACTAAATAAGTACCTGGTAAGGAAGTCGACTTGAACCATTACTCTGCCTTTTTAAGTACGTCTTCCTTACTGAGCCTAGCGATCCTCTTAGGATGCTGAGCGACTCCTAGGTGCTGAAGTATGAAGGGCTGCAACCCATACTAAAGGACCTCATCACAACCTCTAATCTAGGCGCTTCTCAAGAAAGAATTTGACCACCCGCCAAATCAACCAGGATGCGGAAGGCTTCTTAGCCTTCCGTACAACCCAAAAACAACAATAAAAAGCATTTCAAGAGAAAGATTAAAAAAGGTTATGGGATTATGGGAATGTAGTGGTTGAGCCCTCACCTACTACTGCACTCGCTGCTACGAATGGTCCCAGGGTGTAGCAGTTCTCGTAAAGAGACTGGACATCTCTAAGGTAAAATGATGCGAACACTGACTTGCTTCTCCAATAGGTTGCATCCATTACACTCTGCAGAGAACGGTTCTGTTTGAAGGCCACTGAAGTAGCGACAGCTCTAACTTCATGTGTCCTTACCTTCAGCAAAGCATGGTCTTCTTCCTTCAGATGAGAATGGGCCTCTCTAATCAAAAGCCTGATGTAATAAGAAACTGCGTTCTTAGACATCGGTAAAGCAGGTTTCTTAATAGAACACCATAAAGCTTCTGATTGTCCTCGTAATGGCTTTGTACGTCTTAAATAGTACTTAAGAGCTCTTACTGGGCATAGTACTCTCTCTTGTTCGTTACCAACCAAGTTGGACAGGCTTGGGATCTCGAACGACTTGGGCCAAGGACGAGAAGGAAGCTCGTTTTTAGCTAAAAAACCAAGCTGTAAGGAACATGTAGCCGTTTCAGATGTAAAACCTATGTTCCTGCTGAAGGCGTGAATCTCACTGACTCTTTTAGCTGTCGCTAAGCAAACGAGGAAAAGAGTCTTTAATGTGAGATCCTTAAAAGAGGCTGATTGAAGCGGTTCGAACCTTGCTGACATCAGGAACCTTAAAACCACGTCTAGGTTCCAGCCTGGTGTGGCTAACCGACGCTCCTTTGAGGTCTCAAAAGACTTAAGGAGGTCCTGTAGATCTTTGTTGGTGGAAAGATCTAAGCCTCTGTGGCGGAAGACTGCTGCCAACATGCTTCTGTAACCTTTGATCGTAGGAGCTGATAGGGATCTTACATTCCTTAGATGTAAAAGGAAGTCAGCTATCTGCGTTACAGAGGTACTGGTTGAGGAAACTGAATTCGCCTTGCACCAGCTTCGGAAGACTTCCCATTTTGACTGGTAGACCTTGAGAGTGGATGTCCTCCTTGCTCTGGCAATCGCTCTGGCTGCCTCCTTCGAAAAGCCTCTAGCTCTTGAGAGTCTTTCGATAGTCTGAAGGCAGTCAGACGAAGAGCGTAGAGGCTTGGGTGTACCTTCTTTACGTGCGGCTGACGCAGAAGGTCCACTCTTAGAGGAAGAGTCCTGGGAACGTCCACTAGCCATTGCAGTACCTCGGTGAACCATTCTCTCGCGGGCCAGAGGGGAGCAACCAACGTCAACCGTGTCCCTTCGTGAGAGGCGAACTTCTGCAGTACCTTGTTGACAATCTTGAACGGAGGGAACGCATACAGGTCTAGATGGGACCAATCCAGAAGAAAGGCATCTACGTGAACTGCTGGTGGGTCCGGAATCGGTGAGCAATAATTCGGGAGCCTCTTGGTCATCGAGGTAGCGAACAGATCTATGGTGGGCTGACCCCACAGGGCCCATAGTCTGCTGCAAACATTCTTGTGAAGGGTCCACTCTGTGGGGATGACCTGACCCTTCCGGCTGAGGCGATCTGCCATGACATTCATGTCACCTTGAATGAACCTCGTTACCAGCGAAATCTTTCGATCTCTTGACCAGGTGAGGAGGTCCCTTGCGATCTCGAACAACTTCCTCGAATGAGTCCCTCCTTGCTTGGAGATGTACGCCAAGGCTGTAGTGTTGTCGGAGTTCACCTCCACCACCTTGCCTAGAAGGAGGGACTTGAAGTTTCTCAAGGCCAGATGAACTGCCAATAGCTCCTTGCAGTTGATGTGAAGTGTTCTTTGCTCCGGATTCCACGTGCCCGAGCATTCCCGTCCGTCCAGTGTCGCACCCCAGCCCGTGTCCGATGCGTCCGAGAAGAGAAGGTGGTCGGGGGTCTGAACAGCCAATGGTAGACCTTCCTTGAGAAGAATGCTGTTCTTCCACCACGTCAGCGCAGACCTAATCTCTTCGGATATAGGAACTGAGACTGCTTCTAGCGTCATGTCCTTTCTCCAGTGAGCAGCTAGATGATACTGAAGGGGGCGGAGGTGGAGTCTCCCTAACGCGATGAACTGGGCCAGCGATGAAAGTGTCCCTGTTAGACTCATCCACTGCCTGACTGAACATCGGTTCCTTCTCAGCATGCTCTGGATGCATTCTTGGGCTTGACTGATTCTGGGGGCCGACGGAAAAGCCCGAAAAGCTCGACTCTGAATCTCCATACCTAGATAGACAATGGTTTGGGATGGGACGAGTTGGGACTTCTCTATATTGACCAGGAGACCGAATTCCTTGGTCAGATCCATAGTCCATCTGAGATTCTCCAGACAGCGACGACTTGACGGAGCTCTTAAAAGCCAGTCGTCCAAATAGAGGGAGGCTCTGATGTCTGCCAAGTGAAGGAATTTGGCAATATTCCTCATCAGTTTGGTAAACACAAGAGGTGCCGTGCTTAGGCCAAAGCACAGGGCTTGGAACTGGTAAACGACCTTTCCAAAGACGAACCTTAGGAAAGGTTGGGAGTCTGGATGGACGGGGACATGAAAGTACGCGTCTTTTAGGTCCAACGAGACCATCCAGTCTTCCTTCCTGACCGATGCTAGCACCGACTTCGTCGTCTCCATGGTGAACGTCTGCTTGGTGACAAAAGCATTGAGAGCACTGACGTCCAGCACCGGTCTCCACCCTCCTGTCTTCTTCGCTACCAGGAAGAGACGGTTGTAGAAGCCCGGGGATTGATGGTCCCGGACTATGACTACCGCTCCCTTTTGTAGCAAGAGAGACACCTCTTGCTGCAAAGCTAGCCTCTTGTCCTCCTCCTTGTAGTTGGGAGAGAGGTTGATGGGAGTAGTTGCTAGAGGGGGATTGCGCCAGAACGGAATCCTGTACCCCTCCCTTAGCAACTTCACAGACTGAGCGTCTGCACCTCTGCTCTCCCAAGCCTGCCAGTAGTTCTTGAGCCTGGCTCCCACTGCTGTCTGGAGAGGTAGGCAGTCAGATTCTGCCTTTTGAGGACTTGGAACCCTTCTTCTTTTTGCCACGATGACTGTCGGCACGGGTACCTCCTCTGCTGGAGGTTCTGCCACGAAAGGGCGGGATGAACCTAGACGCTGGTGTGTCCATCCTAGGTCTAGGCACGGAAGGTAAAGCTGTGACTTTACGTGCGGAAGACGCCACCAGGTCATGGGTATCCTTCTGGATCAACGAGGCAGCAATCCCCTTGATCAGCTCTTCCGGAAAGAGACACTTGGAAAGCGGAGCAAACATCAACTCCGACTTCTGGCATGGTGTGATCCCCGCAGACAAGAAGGAGCAAAGGTGATCTCTCTTCTTAAGCACTCCAGACACGTACGAAGCCGCAAGCTCACCAGACCCATCCCGAATGGCTTTGTCCATGCTAGACATGATAAGCATGGCAGAGTCCTTATCCGAAGGGGAGGTCTTTCTGCTTAACGCTCCCAAACACCAGTCGAGGAAGTTGAAGATCTCAAAAGCACGAAAAACTCCCTTCAACAGATGGTCCATGTCAGAAAAGGACCAGCAAATCTTAGAGCGTCTCATAGCCAGCCTGCGGGGAGAGTCAACCAGACTTGAGAAGTCGCCCTGGGCAGAGGCAGGAACTCCCAAGCCGGGTTCCTCTCCCGTGGCATACCAGACGCTAGATTTGGAAGCAAGCTTGGTAGGCGGAAAGATGAAGGCAGTCTTCCCCAGTTGCTTCTTGGACTGCAACCACTCTCCCAGTACCCTCAAAGCTCTCTTGGATGAGCGCGCGAGTACGAGTTTCGTAAAGGCAGGAGCTGCTGACTGCATGCCTAAAGCGAACTCGGAGGGAGGTGAGCGCGGGGTTGCAGACACAAACTGTTCCGGATACAATTCCCTAAACAGGGCAAGGACTTTCCTAAAGTCTAAGGAGGGAGGCGTAGACTTGGGTTCTTCTATGTCGGAGTGCGGATCGTCCAAATGCGCAGCTTCGTCGTCATCAGATACTCCATCATCCGAAAGCTGAGGAGGAAGTGGCAAAGGTGGAGCAGAAAGCTGAACGGCTGAATCCGGCAGCACGGGTGCATGCGTGGCTGCACTGGATCCAACATCATGCCGCTGCTGGTCAGTCTGCGAGCTGGCAACAACAAAAGCGGAGTGCTGGTGCGTGGGAGGGACTGCCGTGGGTTGCGGAGACTGCCGCATTGCGTCAAAACACGGCAGCTTGACAGCACCTTCCCACTGCTGATGCGGTAGCTCACGCATGTCAACGGAGGGTGCCGCATGAACATGCGTCTGGCAGGGTCGACTGCGCATCGGTGGTGGAGCTCTCACAGGTGGAGTGTGGGAGCAGGCAGCCGCAGTATCTGCTGAGCGCACAACCGTGGCAGGTTGTAGGTTAACAGGTGCAGTGTCAACCTTCTCAGCACGATACTCCTGCATGAAGGAAGCAAGCTGAGACTGCATAGTCTGCAGCATGGACCACTTAGGGTCTACCGTGGTTGGTGCGGCAACAGACGGAGTGATTGCCTGCTGCGGAACCACTCTACCTCTCTTGGGAGGTGTGCAGTCTTCGGAAGACTGCGGCGAGTCCGAACTGACCCAGTGGCTACACCTGGGCCGTTGGACTCGCTCGGAAGGGACCTTGCGCTTGAGAGGTCGTGAGACCTTGGTCCAACATTTCTTCCTAGAAACTTCTTCCACAGACGAGGAATGAATGAGCTCACTCGTCTGTTTGTGGATGGGACGATCTCTGACAGATACGTCCGCAACCACTGAGGGTACATCCGTACGCTGATCAAGGCCTGTCGAACCCTTTGGTCCTTCGACATTGCTTCTCCCCTGGGCTTGGGAGCTTGCAAGAGGTCCCGGACTGGGAGGACGACTGGCACGAACAGATGCACCCTCATGCGCAACACTGACACTGACACTTTTCACCGCACTTGCACTCACTACACTTCCCACTGCACTTTTCGCTTTCAACTCTTTGACATCGGCCAAAAGTTGATTCCGGTCATTAGCTAATGACTCCACTCTGTCACCAAGAGCCTGAATGGCACGCATCATGTCCGCCATGGAGGGTTGAGCACTAGTAGCAGGGTCGGGAGTCACCACTACAGGGGAAGGAATAGGTTGAGGGGCATGGGGAGAGGAAAAATCAAACGAGCGAGAAGAACTCCTCCTGATCCTATCCTTCTCTAGCCTACGTGCATTCTTTAGGAATTCATTAAAATCGAATTCCGAAAGCCCAGCGCATTCCTCACATCGATCTTCCAATTGACAGGATTTACCCCTACAATTGGAACAAACGGTGTGAGGATCTATAGAGGCCTTCGGAAGACGCCTAGAACAGTCCCTAGCGCTACACTGCCTGTACTTAGGGACTTGAGAATGGTCAGACATCTTGAATTCTTGAATTAGCCAAGGGGGGGAATCCAAAATCTATCAAAGTTCATCAACAATTAATCCAAATCTAATCAAAAAGCTTGATAAGCTAATGATAATAGTTCCTGAATAGCGAAAGCTAAAATCTAGAGCGAATACATCACCAAATGCGAGAAAACAACTCCAGAAACAACAGCGTATCCAAGTAGGTCTTGCCGGTGGCACGACAGAGGAAAAATTGGTTCTTGTTGACAAGAAGTACCTGAGTACCTACTCGACAGATGGCGCTGTTGTTGTACACCCCCACCTGTATAGCGATCGCTGGCGTATCCCGACCTTAGGTTTTTTCTGTCGGGCAACAGAGTTGACAGCTACATGATCATCGGGTAAGATTAATATTGAAAAAACAGTTTTTACACATGTACATGTACCTGATAAGTCTGTAACCTGCCAGTGTACTATATATTTGATGATAATGATTATCATTTTGCTATTAGTAGTCCTGGTTTTGTTATAACAAAACTTTCCACAAATAAGGTATTTATTAAATATTCCTGATTATTTTGCCAACATGCCAATCATTTTATTTCGTTTGTTATTTTGTTACAGTAATTGATAGTACAGGATTAATTTAGGATCAAAATTGAGAAATAATTCATTACATTAACCAAATAATCATGTATTTTTATTGTAGTAAAAAATAAATCCATTTTTACATATTTTTCAAAGTTTTTAAAACTTTGTGCCCAAATATATTTTCTGGGTCGACCTGTGACGGCCGGTGAAAAGGGTCCTTCTTTACACTTTTCTGATATAAACCTTCCAAATATACCAGAGAAAGATAAAAGCATGGAATGCAGAGGTTACTACCCTCGCGCGAGCACCTTGTGGGTGTCGTGTATAAAGCAGGGGCGCGTGAAAACCACTATTCACAGGCTGTCTTCCATTTAGCTAATTCCAACGTCAAAAGGGATGGGCCGATATAGAGGCACCAGCTACGCTACCTGAGCCACACCACCGACGCCCGACGCAAGCGCCATCTGAACAACATCCTTCTGTTTTGGACTTGCTAGCTTGGTCTTAGATTTTTGTGTTCTTGGTGTTTTCACGTTTCGTGGATTAATTTCGTCATGGCCGAAGCTCCAACTTCACCAATACCATACCAATGTTAAGTACCATAGTTTGTTTTGACAGCTTTTGCAGTACCGGGCAGTTGTACTCTTCCCAGTATTGTGTTGTTTTTATTTCGACCGGCTTGGCCTTCCGCGGTCTCGGCAGCCATTGTTGTTTTGATTTGCCTCGCTGGGAATTTCATGTTAGTCTTGCCCATTTGGTACACTGTCAGTTAGGTTCTTGGTTAAGTCACTGGCCTTATGCCTTTTTGAACCATTATTATTATTATTATTATTATTTCCTATGGTACTTTTTGCTAGCAAGTCCAGTCTGGACGAACAAGTATAGCGTTCTGGCTTTATTATAGTTTAGTACCCGCCCTGAGAGGCGTTCGTCAGTGGACTATATCCTTTAAATTTTGTTACGCAGACGTTATTCTTAGTTCGTAGTCTTGTATTTGACGTTACAATTTTATTGTTATACTTATATTATATTATAGTGTGCTTAATTAGGTTCTTTATAGTGTAACCACAAGAGCGAGAGCATGGAGTTCTCGTTTTCTGTCGCTCAGTCACGAGTTACCCTTTCTCTCGTTTTCTTTCTTAGCCTCGAGTAGGAGAGGTGGATTTCCCGTTTTCCGTTTTAAACGATAACGGGTTCTCCCTCCCCCCTCTCCCTCTACGGGTATATGATATTTTACGAATTATTTTATTATGCGGTTACTGTTAATATAGCTAGCGTTATTAATAGGTCCTGTTCGTGTGTGAGTCATTGTTTTGGGCCAGCTTTCTGACGCCACCTGTTCCCCTCGTAGTTCCGTCCTCTCCCCGCTACGGCTTGGGATAGGATCTGAACATTCATCCACTCCGCCTTGAGTTCTACTCCGCCATGAGGGATACTCATTGAGATTGGAACCTATAGTTATATATCATTTGGAGTGCAAACCTCTGGCAGGGCCTCATCCCCCGGTGGTCCCTTGCACCCACACTCCGGCCACGGCCATATCCACACAAAAGATTCATTATTAATCACAACTTATTTATTCCGGACCTTTCACCGGAGATCACCAATAGGCTTAGCAATGTTGTTAGCCTTAGCTTTTAGCTACTGCTTGTATTTTATAATTTAATTTGGTTACGGGCCTATCACTGAATCCTCGACCCTGTCGGAGGTTTTGCAGCTTACAATAATTTATTTTATTCTTATTTTAATAATATTCATAGCGATACGGACCCATTTTAAATTGCTCCGGCACACTCTGGTGCAGGAAAATTTTATATTTGAAATATTTTAATATGGAGCTCCGGCTCCCATTCATTGAACCATCCTATGCACAAATATTTAATGCTATCTAGACTCTGTTAGTAGATCTTAATCCCTTACCAAAGTCTCAAGGAACATCCAGACTTATGTCTCCTTTCTTTTACAGAAGGTCCGCTGCGCTGCCAAGGGCTGCCCCGCCTCTTTCAACGATCCCGTTGGACATGACCTCTGCCGGTCGCATGCACATTGCGCTATCTCCTTTAATCGGGAGCCGGGACAAGCCCCATAAATGATTTGGTTCCCGGAATCGTGCACGCTCTCTTACGAGTTGTCCTCCTTACTCCTGAACGATGACGTAAGTTGGTTTTCGTTTTGTTCCTATTATCCTTTGGCGATGATTTAATTTGTTCCTTAATTATGTATACATCGCTTATTTCGGAGAACGATCCTTCTCCTTCATCACTAATCCCCTCAACTCTTTCAGGCCG
The DNA here is from genome assembly GCF_036898095.1 of Palaemon carinicauda. Classification (NCBI taxonomy): domain Eukaryota; kingdom Metazoa; phylum Arthropoda; class Malacostraca; order Decapoda; family Palaemonidae; genus Palaemon; species Palaemon carinicauda. Next base: position 70,249,684 of record NC_090740.1, on the reverse strand, counting down.
ATGATGAATCTCTTCGGTCGGCAAGAGCTGCTCTTCGTCCTTGAGTGTCGGGCTTCGGCAGGAATGATCCGTCTGGCGCACCATATCTCCTCGACAGAGACATGGCCTCCCGACTCTTCCCAGGCTCTACCACTGCAGCAGTCACTCCGAAGGCGGCTGCCCCTTTAATTGAAGCGGTCAGAGCGACCATCCCCACGGAAGACGAATCTCTTTTACCGGTGGACGTGTCAGCTCTGGATCTAGACATCGAGCCCATGGACGAGCAGGTAGGTGGTGTCGAGTTGGTGGAAACCTTTTTATCTCCTACTCCTTCTTCTACCTCTTCCTTTCTCGGCTTTGATAAGCCTATGGCTTTTCCTCGGGATCCCTCCGTCCCCGTACGACCCAAGGTGAAGCCACTACGTACCTATAAGTCATCAGCTTTGCCATTGTCTACGTCACCGGTCCCCGGACCCTCGACTGCTCCTGATGTTCCTATTGCTTCCCATAAAACCGTGACTTCTAAGAAGTCGAAGTCCGCCAAGTCCAAGGCTTCGTCGGCGGGTGGCACTCAGGTACACTCCTTCCCCGTCGACCTGATCAGGGATATAGTCAAGGAGCAAATTCAGCAACATTCTGGGGCTATGACGGAGCTAAAATATATGGTGGCTAATCTGATCCGCTCCGGAACTCAGATTCCTCCGCCTTCAGCCCCAGACGCGTCGAAGTTACCCCCTTTGATAAAAACAACCCTTGGAGGTTTGCCTTGCATGCTCCGTACTTAGATGGTACCCTAACTCAAGATGGCATAGGCACCCGCCCTCTAGAGGACCTAGAATTCTACCCCCCGGGGCTAGAATTCCCATTCAACGGCTTCGTCCGCCTAAAAGAGCATGCCTTGGTTAGAATGGACAAGGTACCGAAGGAAACGGTGATATTTCCAAAAGAACTGGCCCAAGCTGTCTGGGCCAGGACTCTATCAGAATGGGGGTGTACCAACTCCAAGCTCACCCCACACAAAGGTGCCTACACTATTTTTACAACGGCATCGTCCATTACCTTGCCACTTATAGATAAAGTGACAGAGCTGACAATACAGGCCGTCAAGGAAGGCTCTACCATGCCGGCTCTCAAAGAGACGGACCCCACCTCACTGCTCATTCCGAGTACCTCTGCCAACTGGGATGACGCTTCTTCTACCTTCACGGTAGGGAAGCTAGACCCAGACTGCGCCTCTACTCTTTTTTCTGAGAAGCTTCCCAGATTACTAGAGAGTCTTCTCAAGACCGAGTTCGAGGCACGTAATAGGTTATCTAGGTCCCTCCACTCCATCACTTCCATTGAGTCCCTAGCCTCTGTTTACCCGACTGAAACTTTATTCAGGGTTTTCACAAAGAACCTGCTTCTGTCCTACCAAGTTGACCTCCACGACTTCTGGTCGGCTCGGGTTAGCTGCAGGAAATACGTTCTGTCTGAGGCTTCTATCAGACATTAACCGAACAGGCTGATAGCGTCCTCCTGCTGGGGTAAGAACCTATTCCCTCAGGATGAAGTTAATAAAGTTCTTCAGGACGCTGCGAGGGCAAACCAAAACTTGCAAGTAAGGTGGGGCCTCACGACCAAAAGGAAGATCGAATCCCACAAACAAACTTTCTTCAAGAAAAAGCAGAGATTTACCCCTTACAAGACGAACCGGGGTCACTACCACCAATCGTCAGTCCCCCACACGTCAACACAGTCTTCCTCTGCTTCGACTTCTCAGCAACCGGCTCCCCCCTCAACAGGTGGTCTACCTCACTGCTCCCCGAGGTACACAACCTAACCCCACTTGGATGTCCTCTCCTGCATACAACCCTAGCTACGAACCGTCCGGTTCCTTTCGTGGACACCAGAGAGGAAGCTACAGAGGTAGAGGACAGTTCTGCCATCGAGGCGGACCTAGAGCAAGGGGTGCTCGGGGAGGGAAGGGACCTAGATTCACTCCCTCGCAATGATGTGTTCCCGGTAGGGGGGAGACTTTATCACTTTCGAGACCATTGGACCTTCAGTCCATGGGCTCACAGCATAATATCCAAAGGCTTGGGTTGGAAATGGTCACAGGGATCTCCACCTCCACCAGTGACCTTCTTCCAGAGACCCACTCCCATCCTGAAAGAGTACACCACAGAGTTACTCAAGAAGAAAGCAATCAAACGGGTTCGATTACTGAAATTCCAAGGCCGCCTGTTAACAGTTCCAAAGAAAGACTCGTCGGCGTTGAGAGTGGTTCTGGACTTGTCAAAACTAAACTCTTACATTCTCTGCGACAAGTTCCGTATGTTGACTATCTCTCAGGTACGGACCTTACTTCCCCGTGGGGCCGTCACCACCTCTATCGATCTTACCGACGCCTATTATCATGTCCCAGTAGCTCGAAACTTCTCTCCTTACCTAGGCTTCCGCCTAGGCAAGAAAGCCTTTGCGTTCAAAGTCATGCCCTTCGGTCTCAGCATTGCCCCCAGGATATTCACGAAACTGGGAGAGACAGTGCTCGAACAACTCAGGAACCAAGGGATACAGATCATTGCCTATCTGGACGATTGGCTCATTTGGGCTCGGTCGACCCAGGAATGCAACAGAGCTACGACGAAGGTAATTCGATTTCTCGCAAAACTGGGATTCCAAGTCAATCTCCAAAATTCTCGCCTACAACCATCAAGCCGCTTCGAATGGTTAGGCATTCGGTGGGACCTTTCAAAGCACAGGCTCTCCCTTCCTCCCAAAAAGGTAAGGGAGATAGCTTCCAAGATCAGGAACTTTCTCAAACACAAACAGGTGTCCAGAAGAGCTTTAGAAAGAATCCTCGGCCTTCTCCAATTTGCTTCAGTAACAGATCTCCTATTAAAAGCCAAACTCAAAGACATCAATCGAGTTTGGAGAAAGAGAGCTACAATACCTTTAAGAGACAAGATCTCGAAGATCCCCTCTGTCTTAAAAATGAGACTACGCCCATGGTCCGAACCGAGGAACCTCTCCAAATCGGTTCCTCTGTAATTCCCCCCTCCACAAGTGACACTTCATACAGACGCGTCTCTGAGTGGCTGGGGGGGTTACTCCCAACATCAGATGTTTCAGGGCTCTTGGTCACCCGCCATGAAACAATTCCATATCAATGTTCTCGAAGCCATGGCAGTGTTCTTGACCCTGAAGAGAATCTCTCCTCCGAGGTCGTCCCACATCAGAGTAGTCTCAGACAGCACAGCTGTAGTACACTGCATCAACAGAGGAGGATCCAAGTCACCCAACCTGAATCAGGTCCTGGTCACTATCTTCGCCTTGGCAGAAGACAAGAACTGGTTCCTGTCAGCAACTCACCTAGCAGGAGTCCAGAATGTGATAGCGGACTCACTATCCAGGACGAAACCACTGGAATCGGAATGGTGCCTAGACATAAATTCCTTCCGGTGGATACTCAGGCTGGTTCCGGGCCTCCAGGTAGATCTATTCGCGACTCAACTGAATCACAAACTTCCCTGTTATGTGACCCCAAACCTGGACCCTCAGGCTTATGCCATGGACGCATCAACCCTGGATTGGAACCATTGGAAGAAGATTTACCTATTCCCTCCAGTGAATCTTCTAATGAAAGTTTTACACAAACTACGCTCCTTCCAAGGGGCAGTGGCCTTAGTAGCACCTCACTGGCCAAAAAGCAGTTGGTTTCCTCTCCTCCTCGAGTTGAAACTCCGTCCCTTCCGGATCCCATTCCCCAAGCTGACCCAAGTAGTCCAAACTCGGACTGTGTCAGAATCCTCAAGGATAGCCAAAACCCTAACTTTGTGGACTTCATGAAGTTTGCAGCTCGTAGAGATGCAAACATCGACCCGGAAAATGTCCTCTTTATAGAATCAGACAAAAGGGACTCTACAATTCGTCAATATGATTCGGCCGTTAAGAAACTAGCAGATTTCTTAAAGAATTCAGACCATACTTTTATGACTCCTAATTTAGCCATCTCCTTCTTTAGGTTCATATTTGACAAAGGCCTAGCAGCTAGCACTATAACCACCATCAAGTCAGCTTTGAAGAAGGTCTTCCTTGTTGGGTTTAACATTAACCTAGCAGATTCCTATTTCTCATCTATTCCAAAAGCATGTGCTAGGCTTCGACCTTTGGTTCGTCCACAAAAGGTCTCTTGGTCTTTGAACGATGTCCTCAAACTTGCGTCAGACACGGACAATGAATCCTGATCCTATATCACTCTTCTTAGGAAGACTTTATTTCTAACGGCTTTGGCCTCGGGTGCTAGAATCTCAGAACTAGCAGCTCTCTCACGAAACTCAGAAAACATAGATTTCCTCCTTTCAGGTGAAGTACTTCTTTCTCCAGACAGAGCTTTCCTAGCTAAAAATGAGGACCCACAAAATAGGTGGTCCCCTTGGAAGATTATTCCTCTTCTCCAAGATACTTCTCTGTGTCCAGTCACTACTCTCAGGGCCTTTTTAGCTAGAACTGCCACCCGCTCGTCTGGCTCCTTGTTTATCAGAGAACAAGGAGGTACTATTTCCATTCAAGGCATTAGGCAACAAATCCTATACTTCATTAAACAAGCTAATCCGGAATCATTTCCCCATGCTCATGATATCCGGTCAGTAGCTACCTCCATCAATTATTTCCAAAATATGGATTTTGATGACCTTAAAAAGTACACGGGTTGGAAATCTCCTATGGTTTTCAAACGCCACTATCTAAAGAACTTACAGGCCCTTAAATACCCAACGGTTGCAGCTGGGAGCCTCATCTCTCCCCATTAATCTCTTGTTCTTCCTTTCATCCATCTCTCCTCTTCTCCCTCCTACCTGCCACTCGCACCACGTCGCCGCTCTCTTTGGTGGTTCGTTAGCCCTAAGTTTATTACATGTTTAGTTCCTATGGTTATTAACTGTTATTGTGTTTACCGTAACTTTAGTGTTGGGTTATTCTTAGCCATGTCAGTTTTGTTGCATATTGTGCTCTGATACTCGGATGCTTCCTTGTTATCATGTTTATTTAGCCTTACGTTCACTATGTCCTTTGGCTAGTTTGTAATTTATGCTTTCTTACCTTAATATAATATATTATTTTCCTTACATGGTGTTTATCTCTCTCCTCATTAGGTTACTATTTATTATTGGGCTTGGAAGGCATTCTCTGGTACATTTTCACCGGCCGTCACAGGTCGACCTAGAAAAGGGATTTTGACGAAGGAAAAATCTATTTCTGGGGAGAGACCTGTGACGCCCGGTGAAACCCTTCCCTGTTATATTGTACGATCCCACCCTTTCCTTTCCAAGCCATCATGTTCAATACAGAAGGATGTTGTTCAGATGGCGCTCGCGTTGGGCGTCGGTGGTGTGGCTTAGGTAGCGTAGCTGGTGCCTCTATATCGGCCCATCCCTTTTGACGGAGGAATTAGCTAAATGGAAGACAGCCTGTGAATAGTGGTTTTCAGGCGCCCCTGCTTTATACACGACACCCACAAGGTGCTCGCGCAAGGGTAGTAACCTCTGCATTCCATGCTTTTATCTTTCTCTGGTATATTTGGAAGGTTTATATCAGAAAAGTGTAAAGAAGGACCCTTTTCACCGGGCGTCACAGGTCTCTCCCCAGAAATAGATTTTTCCTTCGTCAAAATCCCTTTATTATTGATCTTTACATTATTTTATATCATTAGTGTCATTATGTCCGACATGATAATAGCACATACCGGTGTGTGCAAATGTGTTTAAAATTAATTGTTTTAGAAGCAATTTTCTATATTCCTAAATTTTTCAGGTTTTGCAGTAGGATAGACAAAGTACGGTTTTTATGGGTTTGCAATCCAAACGGTTGAGCAGGCCTCTTGATTCATGATTCATAGGCAACATTTTATAAAAAAAAAAAAAATACGGCCTGCAAAGTACAGAAGTTTAAGTCAGGTCCTTCGAAAAATTAGGGCCCTTGACCCCCGACTATCATGTAGTGTTTGTTTTGCCCCAAAACCCTGCATACCAGAAATCCTTGAGATGTAATGTTTTATGGGAAGGTTGGTGGTGAAGGGGTACACTCCAAGAGCTCCAGTTGTGTACCCAGTTCATTCAGTGTAGTAGTCTTGCATGTGAGTGCACATATACACACATAGCATTTTCGATATGGAAGGGGCTAAGGGAATGTGTTTATGAAGGGGAACAGATGGGAAAATTTTAAATAATAAAATTTTATAAGTACAGGTCGATGAAACCAAGTTTCTGAAGAAAAGCAAAATCTTATATATCCTTTGTTGTTATGAAAGAAGAGTGTTTGTTAATCATCAGACTCCATTGCAAATCTTGAAAAGATACTTTTTTCTTAATGCTAATGTTTCGATGATTGGGTAGTGTTAATCAACTTACAGTTAGTAATTGAAAAGTCTAAAGTAACTGAAAACTTTTAGCAAAAGTAAAAAGAAGTCATGTGGAAATTTCCCATTTCAGTATATAATTTCATATTAGTAATATTCACGCTACTTTTTTGGTAAGAACAGAATAATATGGCAATTGAAGTAGTTTGTTACATTGATAAATATAAAATTTTAAAAGATAAAAGGAAATAGTAAAGATAAATATGCAACAGTATATTCTTACCTCAATGTTTTTCTTTAAGTGGTCAAAAGCTTCCACCAGATGAGGATGTCGAGGAGAAATTGACACAACACTCAATTCAGTTACATGGACGCATGCACACCTTCCACTATAGTATCCTCGCCAAGAACAATTTGATACACTTAACATGGATTCACAAGAAACAATATCTTCAACTCCACATTCCTGTAAAAATAATTAACTTTAAGTAATTTGTTTTTTTTCATAGCTATACAAAACTAAGTCCTTTAAGTATCCATAAACCTAAAAAAGGCGACAAATTTGGAAGTAATTCGTATTTTTCCAAACTATACAAACTTACTTAGGATATATGTTTCAGCGTTGAGCTGGTTTAGTCATAAAAAGTTTCATGCAAAGTGTCAACGACCCTTCGCTAGTTAGTGGGGCTAGCAGAGGGTAGACCAACCCACTAACACACTCGTCCAGTGACTACTCTTCACTTTTGATTGCAAGCAGGGCTTCTAGGGGGAAAGGTGTAAGAACTCAGGTTTTTTTAGTTCAGAAAAACACAAATTACTTTCAAATTTGTCATTTGTTCCTTCACAAATACAAACCTTTGTTATTTACTTAGGAAACTCACTTAAAGGTGGGTGAAAATCTAATGTCAGTAGGTAGTAGGTTGGCCAGGGCGACAGCCATCCATTGGGATACTATCAGTAGAGAGATATTGGGTCGTTAGACTGGCCAGACAGTACTACATTTGATCCTTCTCTCGGGTTACGGCTCATTTTCCTTTTGCCTACACATACACCGAATAGTCTGGCCTATTCTTTACATATTCTCCTCTATCCTCATACATCTGACAACACAGATTACCAAACAATTCTTCCTTGCTCAAGGGGTTAACTACTGCAGTGTAATTGTTCAGTGGCTACTTTCCTCTAAGCAAGGGTAGAAGAGACTCTCTAGCTATGATAAGCAGCTCTTCTAGGAGAAGAAAACTCCAAAATCAAACCATTGCTCTCTGGTCTTGGACAGTGCCATAGCCTCTGCACCATGGTCTTTCATTGTCTTGGTGTTCTCTTGCTTGAGGATACACTCGGGTACATTGTTCATCTTTTTTTCTTCCTCCTCTTGTTTTTTATAATTTTCAGTTTATATATGCAATATTTATTCTAATGCTGTTACTGTTCTTAAAATATTTTAATTGTTAATTACTTTTCTTATAGTTTCTTCATTTCCTTTCCTCACGGGGCTATTTTCCCTGTTGGAGCCCTCGGGCTTATAGCATTCTGCTTTTCCAACTAGGGTCGTAGTTTAGCAAGTTATAATGATAATAATAACTGCCAGAAAACATTGCTCTGGGATACAAATTAGAGGTCGATAGAGCATAGAAAGAGTATCCTGACAGCTTGTGAACCCTTAGTCTGTCAATGCTGAAGAGTTCATAGCCTGAACAACCATGGTGAGTGGATGGAAACTCGCACTGTGACTTGACCAGTTAAGTAAAATGAGTTAGTTGACACTCACCCATACTAGAACACAGACATTGTCCAACTCCCCCTCGCAGGGAGATTGGGGACATAAGAAAATACACAATAATATTTCAGACCACAAAACTAATACTGTATGGTGCTTACCTGGAGTCGGAAGGAGGCCAGCTTGCAGTTTATGGATACTGTGCCCCATGAGAGGGAAAGATGAAGGAAGAAAAGGCCAGCAACTTCATCCATTCATCCCAGACTAAAACCGTGTAACTTCTGCCCTTGACCAATTGCTACTAGTCCTGCAAGGGAGCTAAACCCATTGTTGAGCAGGCAACCCTAGGTCCTAGTATGAATGTATCTAGAGACCTGTGGGTTACTTCTTACAGGTAATGGGCACTGAGGTGGTTTACCTTCTCCAAACACCTGCTTAGAGAACTTGTGCCACATAGAAGTTTCTTTTGAACATCAGGGACAAGCTTAGGTTCCCGATGTCGTAAGCTCTCGGTCTTCTACCAAGGTGAGGATTGAGTGTGAGGTCAATGACCTCTTGAATACAAGAGGGAATGGTGTTCTTGGTAATCCTCTTCTTGATCCTGCCCATACTCAAAAGCAGATGCTTGATCTCAGGTCAAGCTCTTTTGGTACATTTGAGATAGTGCCTTAATACTCTCACAGGATACAGTTATAGTCCATCAGGGTCATCAGATACTTCCTGAAGACTCAAAATCTGGAAGGGCCCAAACCTAGAGTCTGCTACATCTGGATTTTGAGTCTTAGCAATAAACCTGGGGACGAAGCAGAGTGTTAATTGCCTCAATCACCTTGAATGGACGATGTTGTCGGAGAGACCATGCAACTACTTAACCCACTTTGCAGAGGTGAGTGCAAGAAGGAAGATAGTTTTGAGAGTCAAGTCTTGACCTAATGCTCAGCTCAATGGTTCCTAAGGAGCTCCTTTCAGGGAGCTACCACTGGAGAGATTAAATGCAACGGCAACTGTTGCAAACAAGACGTCTCAAGGATGTCAGGTGCCCCAACAGGCACTACCACAGGTGAGCTTGTAGCAAGCCTTACAAGAGAGAGTGATGAGCCGCTTCCTTGAATCTCTCTATAGTGTTCCGATTTGAGATGGACATACTTTTCCTAGTTGGGTGTCTATCTGCATTTCTAGATATACCAGGTTCTGAGATGGTTACAGGGAGGACTTCTCAAAAGTTACCATGACCCCCAAAGCGAGGCAAAAAGAAAGAAGTCTGTCTCAGTGACGGAGAAAGGTCTTTACTGTGGCTACCAGAACTAAACGAACGACGTTGACATAAGCCCAGATTGAGACTAAAGTAAACCTCTTATGAACACCCGCGGGGCTCCTGACAGGCCAAAGCACAGCACCCAAAACTGGTATATCTTTTCATGTAGCACGAATTTCATATATTTCTTGATGACGAATGGATAGGAATCTGGAAATATGCATCTTTTAAATCCAGTGTGATCATGAAGTCCCACAATCTGACAACCTATCTGACCGTGTCTGCTGTATCCATCTTAAACAGAGTCTAATGAACAAACTCATTCAAGATCGAGAGGTCTATGACTGGTCTCCAACTTCCAGATGCTTTCTCTACAACAGAGTCGACTGAAGAAGCCTGGGGACCGGTCAACAACCTCCAGGAGAGCGTCCTTCTCCAGCATGGTCTGGACTTTTTTACCTGAAGGGTGAAATCCTTCGTTGATCCCTTCACGATAGAGATGACATCACTGGACGACATAACAGATTAGAGTGACAGCTGGTGAACAGGATGCAGTACCCTGATCAGAGGATCTTGACTGTCCAAGGTTCGGCCAAGCGGTACTTCCATCGCTGCCACCTGTGCCTCAGACATCCTTCCACCGGTGGTAGTGTGAGAGGAATGTCCTACTAGCAAGAGCATCCAAGTTTTCCAGACTTCTTTCCCATTCCACATGCCTTCTTACCATGAAAGGGTTGCTTGATATTCAAAAATGTTTTGGGGTTGGACTGCCTGGAAGCCTTGTTTGTTGTCTTGTGAGCCTGTCTATTCAAAGGTGACGATTTTGGCGCAGTTGGAGCTGAAGAATAGGGACGAGATGTTACAGCTCTATGGAGAAGGAAGTCTTGACTTGTATTACTCCATTGCTCTGCAACTGAGTTGATTTCCTATATCTTGAACAGAGAAGAATTAACAACCGACAAGTTGTAAAGATGAAAAGCCTCTCTCTTCAGAAATTGCCTTTGGAATATTGAAATGATGGCCTTAGGCCATTTCCAGATTCAGTTAGCCCACTAGTTGGCTGTGTTGTGCAATAGGAACTCCACAACTCTAGCCCCCAAAACCAGGTTGTTCTTAAATGCCTTCCACTTATCTAGGTCTGATAATATGCTCTTTGTCGCTCAGATAACCAACAGAGCCTGACCAGTAGTCTACCCATGAAGAGGCTTGCAGAGTTGCCTTTGTAATCCTTTCACAGCCAAAAATGTCACCTGATACGCTGCTAGCTTTTCAACCATCATTCCTTGAGCCAAGGCTGACACTGCCAGGTCTAAAGGAAAAGGCAAAGGGTTGTCATTGAGGACGTTGTAATACTTCCTCTGCCTGACGAAAGGTGGAGAAAGTAAACATGACGAGATGCTTGCCTTTATGATTTTCTTAATGGACTCTGACACTATCTTAGGCCATGGCAACTCCAGCCTGGTCTTACTTGGTTGTGGGGCATAGCAGAAAAAATCCAGAACCATGTCTCTCCACTCCAAAGGGGATTCCCCGAATCCATTAATTTTCCATGTGCCGGACAAGACTTGTCTGAAGGAATAGTCTGACTCCCCTTGTTTAGTGGGTGTAGCTTTAGGGATATCTGGCAGAGGCAACACACCATCAGAGCTGTCTGAGTCTAAATTCAAAGATTCATCCAACTCCAGACTAACACCCATAGGAGCCTAACTTGGGTTAGGGACATCGATCTGTACCCCAGCAGGAGATCGGATCGTGTCCTGGGAGGAGCGTCCTAAGTTGCGAGAGCGACAAGGCCACCATCGCATCCTGGATTCTCTTCTCTAGGGCTACTTTGATGCCCAGTTCTTCAAAAGAGTTCAAATCCTTCCTATATCGAGGCTTCTAAGAGGAGGAGACTAGAACACTAGCCCCCAACCAAAGAGATGCCGCAGGCTGTGAAGTTTGCAGAGGTTCAACGGGAGCAGCAATGGGCTCCGGGGGTGGAACAACGGATGCAGTGTGGACTATCTCGACAGGTGAGTCGATAATTTTCTCCGAATCCCTGCCTGCCCTCAAGTGAAGGGTATTTCTCAGAGGAAGTGTAATGTGTCCCTGTCTACGTTTCTTAGTCATCTTTACTGGAATGATTCCCAGTTTCTCTCACAAGGATCAGGCTTAGGATGGACAGCCTACAGCATTTGAGTCTAGGTATCTTTCATACCCTGACAAGTGACCAAGTGACTTCCCAGGAAGAGGTGTCTCTATGACCGACAAAGGTACAGCAGAGACTGGAGGGAAGGTTAGAGCAGGCACGGTAGTCGTCATGTTCTTATGCCTCGTATCCGAAGAGACACGAGAGCTCCCTGAAAATCATGATACCATCAGAGGGATAGATACAGGTCCTATCGATCTATCTAGAGATCATACCGTCATGGGACCCCTAGAATCCTGCATGACGGGTTTGAGAAGTTTTGGCACCAAGCTACATCCCTCGCAAATGAGGAGTTGGCCGAAAGAGCTTGTGATGGTAAATGAGGTTCGAGCGCGTGCTGGTTGCAAGATTACGCTTCCCCTAGTGAATGAACAGCTGATCATGTGCATGCTGCCATAGTACAGCGCGCCAATGGGGAAGGGAACCAGTCATAACCAGTGGCAGGAATATTTCTCAATGTTTCACGAGGGCAAACCTGATGAGCATGCGTCTGCCACTGAATCATGAACCGTTTGTTCATGAGCCTGAGCTACATGAACAGGCATGTGAACACTCGCAAGAGCTCTTGCAGAAGGTTTGCGAGTCACCTGTACCTTGCACGCATCTTGGTTGGAATGCATGCTTAGATGGCGGCGAATAAGATAAGATTGGTTTGGTAGGAAAAGTTTGCTGCTGTCACAAACCATCTCCTGACCAAATCAGCGCTACTCCCAGAGGAACAGAGGCTCAAGGCGCGAGCCAAGAGGGTGGTGCGGTTGCAAGACTCTGCAGACTTGTGATGCCTGAGGGGCATGGTGGAAAGTGCCTCCAGTTCTGGGGAGCCTTTGGAACGATCCACAGAAGGCTCATAAGAGCTGGCGCAAGGTGATGATGAGTCCAACACCTGTTTGCAAGGTACTCAAGGGGGGGGGGGGGGGGAAAGGCCACTCGAAAGAAGACTTTTCGCACTGGCGAATGTCTACCAACTTCGTAGGGTTGAGGTTCACAAGGAATCTCTGGCCAAGTAAACACAGCACGCTAAGAAGACTCAGTGCGCAGGCTCACCCCTAGGAGGAAACGCGCTAGGCTGGGACTCCGAGGAGAACTAACCTGCAACTCCTCACGTGGAAGAGGTGCTGCAGAGGAGGTAGCAGATGTTTTTCGTAATAATATAGTTTACCTTAACTCTTTCAAATGATGATAGTCTATCTTTGCATTTCTTTGTAATATTTTGTTTAATGTTTTTCCACATGAATCAGGAAAATGCTGCAATTACAATCGGCTGGGATTGTTTTCCCGCCAGGCAACCGCAGGCTGTTCCTTTTATCTCACCACAAGTTTTCACCAATGGCAAGTTTTATTAATTCTATGTTTTTAGTAGATTCTGGTATTCAAAGAAAGTTTATAATTATAATACCTTTCTTATGCTTAGTGTAATTTATCTTAATTTGTGTTAAAATATGTGAAAAATTACAAAAATATGCAGTGCGCATCCAAAAACAAGCTCCTGTTCGTTATTAAATTTAGAATTAAAAGCACAATATTTTATAATCTCTTTATTCGTTAACATTATTTATTGACAAATTATACGTCCGAGAGAGAAATTTAGGTTAGTAAATAAGTAAATAAGCTTTGATTCACATTACTTTGTAATTATTTGAAAACAATGATGCTATTACGACAAAATACTTGCAGCCAATCAGCTAATAGAAAGCTTTTTGGGGCTAAAAAGGGGCACCCCTGTGAGTGAGTTCAAATGTGCCTAGGTTAAAAAAACTGAGTACAATATAATGTCAAGAGCCTGTTGAAAATGTTAAACATGTTTTAACCTTGACAGTGAAGGAATGATGCGGTGATGATGAGCCCAAGCACTCTTATTGACTACAAAGCTAAATAAACTTCACTAAAAGGCAAGACTATGAGTGAAAAAAAATGAAGATTTTAGATTTTTAAGGTAGACAATGACATTTAACCATATATGAGAAGGAAACCATAAGAATGGCAGGTAAGTATAGAAATAAAGTAAAAAATCTTATTATAAAATGACTGTTTTAGTGAGCAAGCTTCCTGTCTCATACAACCTTGCATAAATTATGATACACCATTTTTAATTTTCTTCTCTCCCTTATATTCTCTGTACATAATCAATCATCTACCACATGCAGTAGTAGTAACGCAAAGATAATTGTACTGTAATGTAAAATTCCTCAGGTACAGTATAAATTATCCAGTGAAGTCTTTCTATTTAAATCTTTATTAGATTATAATCTGTTTAAAAAATCCTTTTAAAACAAAATAAATTTTTTTATACAAAACCATCACTGTACTTATAATTCATCCTTTCTTGGTGGACCAAAATAGACAATTGAGCCAATATTTAAAAAAAATATGAACATGGTAGTTAGTCAGAAAACTTAAGCATAAATTCATATTGTTTGGGTAATTAGCTGAGAATGTATTGGAGTTGGAAGGTGGGAATTCCATAGGTAATAGATCAACTCGCATCGACTTACAAAAATATCTAACTAATATTTCCTACTTGAGAACCCACATCAAGCTAGCAAAATGTGAATACTTTACACATTATGAAAAATGTTATTTTGATAATAAAATAAATTTTTGAATATACTTACCCGGTGATTATATATCTGCAACTCTGTTGCCCGACAGACAACTCTACGGTAAAAACTCGCCAGCGATCGCTACACAGGTTGCGGGTGTGCCCAACAGCGCCATCTGTCGTCCAGATACCCAGTACTCAATGTAAACAAAGACTCAATTTTCTCCTCGTCCCACTGCGTCTCTATTGGGGAGGAAGGGAGGGTCCTTTAATTTATAATCACCGGGTAAGTATATTCAAAAATTTATTTTATTATCAAAATAACATTTTTCAATATTTAACTTAGCCGGTGATTATATAGCAGATTCACACCCAGGGGGGTGGGTAGAGACCAGCAATATATGTTTACACTTTTATGAGCTAAGAGTTTTTATTTCATTTTAGAAGTTATCAAAATAACCAAAACAAAATAAATAGGTACCTGGTAAGGAAGTCGACTTGAACAATTTCTCTGCCTTTTAAGTACGTCTTCCTTACTGAGCCTCGCGATCCTCTTAGGATGCTGATCGACCCCTAGGATCTGAAGTATCAAGGGTTGCAACCCATACAACAGGACCTCATCAAAACCCCTAATCTAGGCGCTCTCAAGAAATGACTTTGACCACCCGCCAAATCAACCAGGATGCGAAAGGCTTCTTAGCCTTCCGGACAACCCAAAAAACAACAATAAAAACATTTCAAGAGAAAGATTAAAAGGGTATGGAATTAGGGAATTGTAGTGGTTGAGCCCTCACCCACTACTGCACTCGCTGCTACGAATGGTCCCAGTGTGTAGCAGTTCTTGTAAAGAGACTGGACATCTTTCAAGTAAAATGACGCGAACACTGACTTGCTTCTCCAATAGGTTGCGTCCATTATACTTTGCAGAGATATATTTTGCTTAAAGGCCACGGAAGTTGTTACAGCTCTAACTTCGTGCGTCTTCACCTTAAGCAAAGTTCGGTCTTCCTCACTCAGATGTGAATGAGCTTCTCGTATTAACAATCTGATAAAGTCTGACCAAGCATTCTTTGACAAAGGCAAGGATGGTTTCTTAACTGAACACCATAAAGCTTCAGATTGGCCTTGTAAAGGTTTAGTACGCTTTAAATAGAACTTAAGAGCTCTAACAGGGCATAAGACTCTTTCTAGTTCATTGCCTACGATCTCCGATAAGCTGGGGATATCGAAAGATTTAGGCCAAGGCCGAGAAGGCAGCTCATTTTTGGCTAGAAAACCAAGTTGTAGCGAACAAGTGGCTTTTTCTGACGAAAATCCTATGTTCTTGCTGAAGGCATGAATCTCACTGACTCTTTTAGCCGAGGCTAAGCATACCAGGAAAAGTGTCTTAAGAGTGAGATCTTTCAGGGAGGCTGATTGTAACGGCTCCAACCTGTCTGACATGAAGAATCTTAGTACCACGTCTAAATTCCATCCAGGGGTAGCCAAACGACGCTCCTTGGTGGTCTCAAAAGACTTAAGGAGGTCTTGCAGATCTTTATGTTTGGAAAGATCTAAGCCTCTATGCCGGAAGACCTATGCCAACATGCTTCTGTAGCCCTTGATAGTGGGAGCTGAAAGGGATCGTCCTTTTCTCAGGTATAAGAGAAAAACAGCTATTTGAGCTACAGAGGTACTGGTCGAGGATACAGAAACTGACTTGCACCAGTCTCGGAAGACTTCCCACTTCGATTGGTAGACTCTAATGGAAGAAGCTCTCCTTGCTCTAGCAATCGCACTGGCTGCTTCCTTCGAAAAGCCTCTAGCTCTCGAGAGTCTTTCGATATTCTGAAGGCAGTCAGACGAAGAGCGTGGAAGCTTTGGAGTACCTTCTTTACGTGTGGCTGACGTAGAAGGTCTACCCTTAGAGGAAGACTACTGGGAACGTCTACTAACCATCGAAGTATCTCGGTGAACCATTCTCTCGCGGGCCAGAGGGAAGCAACTAACGTCAACCTTGTCCCTTCGTGAGAGGCGAACTTCTGCAGTACCTTGTTGACAATCTTGAACGGTGGGAATGCGTAGAGATCCAGATGTGACCAATCTAGGAGGAAAGCATCTATATATATTGCTGCTGGGTCCGGGACTGGAGAGCAATAGATTGGAAGCCTCTTGGTCAGCGAGGTTGCAAAGAGATCTATGAATGGTAATACCCCAAGTGGCCCAAAGTCTCTTGCACACATCCTTGTGGAGGGTCCATTCGGTTGGAATTACTTGCCCTTTCCGACTGAGACAATCTGCTATGACGTTCAAGTCGCCTTGGATGAACCTCGTTACTAGGGAGATGTCTTGACCTTTTGACCAGATGAGCAGGTCCCTTGTGATCTCGTACAACGTCAGTGAGTGGGTACCTCCTTGTTTGGAGATGTACGCCAAGGCCGTGGTGATGTCCGAGTTAACTTCCACCACTTTGCCTCGAAGGAGAGACTTGAAGCTTTTCAAGGCCAGATGTACTGCCAACAGCTCCTTGCAGTTAATATGCATGCTCCTCTGACTCGAGTTCCACAGTCCTGAGCATTCCCGACCGTCTAGTGTCGCGCCCCAGCCCACGTCCGATGCGTCCGAGAAGAGAACGTGGTTGGGAGTCTGAACAGCCAGGGGAAGACCCTCTCTTAGGTTGATGTTGTCCTTCCACCAAGTCAGACAAGACTTTATCTTTTCGGAAACCGGGATCGAGACCGCTTCTAGCGTCTTGTCCTTTTTCCAGTGAAAAGCTAGATGGTATTGAAGAGGACGGAGGTGTAGTCTTCCTAGTGACACAAATTGTTCCACGGATGACAGCGTCCCTACCAGACTCATCCACAGCCTGACTGAGCAGCGTTCCTTCTTCAGCATCTTCTGGATGGATAGCAGGGCTTGATCTATTCTGGGGGCTGATCGTCTTGTTGTTCAGCAACGTCCTCATCAGAGGGTTCCTCATCCGAAAACTGATGAGGAAACGGCAACGGAGTGGGCAACGTCTGGCTCGCTGAGTCCGGTCGCACTGGTGGATGCGTGACGGAGCCGGACGCAATATCATGGAACTGCTGCACAGTCTGTGAACTGTCAACAACCATGGGTGCGCGAGGAAGCACAGCGTCAACCCGAGACTTTCTAGACCGTCTGGGTTGTGCAGTCAACACCCTACCGGGTTGCTGAGGTTGACGCACTGCGTCAAAACAAGTCACCTCTGCTGGTTGTTGAACGTCCTGAACGTCAACAACCACCTCCGAGCGTCGCTTAACGACAACGTGCGGCTGGCAACCCACACTGGGTCGCATCGGTGGAGGAACCACCTCAACTGGCAGACGCGAGTAGGTTACCTCAGCGTCAACAGGGCGCACAACCGACCGGTTGGAAGGTTGTTGGCCAGAAGGTTCGGTAGCAACCTTCTCCGCATTAAAGTCCTCTATCAAGGACGCAAGCTTGGACTGCATGTCTTGCAGCAAAGCCCATTTAGGGTCTACGGGAGCAGGTGTGGCAACAGACGGGGTTAGCGACTGAGGCGGTACCGTTTACCATCCCTGAAAGCCTTGTTATGCGTGACATAATTGTACAGCAAAACTTCAAAGGCTCGAAAACAGCTGTGAAGTTGACCTGTAAACAACTTGGAGCATCTCCTGGCCAGGCGCCAGGGAGAGTCTACGAGAATTGAGAAGTCTATCTGGGCAGAGGCATGAACTCCCAAGCCGAGAACTTCTCTCGTGTCATATCAGACTCTCGCTCTATAAACCAGTTTAAAAGAAGGGAAAGCAAAGGCTGTATCCCCCAAACTCCTCCTGGTGAAAAACCAGTCGCCTAGCCAACGTAAAGCTCTCTAGGAGAGCGAGAGAGCACTAGCTTAAAAACAACGGCTTCGAAGTAGCTAGGCCTAGTGTAAGCTCTGACGTTTAGGCGAACGAGGAGCAGCAGTTACAAAAAGATCCGGACAAAGATCCTTAAAAAAATCATCATGATTTAATTAAAGTCCATAGGAGGCTAAGCAGCTTTAGGCTCCTCTCCATCTGACAGAGTCCTCAAGGGAATATCAGTAGGAGGGGGAACAGCAACTTCCTCATCTACAGGAACCTTGTCCGATAAAAGCTGAGTCTCAAGCAAGGGAGAGACCTACCGTGGTGGCAATGCTTTACAAGCAGAGTCCACACTCACTGGTGCATTAGTAGCGGACCAGAACGCAACGTCATGTAACTGCTTGACAGTCTGTGAACTGTCAACAACTGAACTGTCAACCACAACAGGTGCGTGAGGACGCACAGCGTCCACTCGAGACTGCTTTGACTGCCTAGACTGAGCAGTCAAAACAACTCTAGAATGCGGAGGTTGACGCACAGCGTCAAAACAAGTCAACTCCGATTGTTAGTGAACGTCTTGAACGTCAACAGGAGCATCAGCAAGTGGCCTAACGTCCAAATGCGGCTGAAAAACCACACGAGACCGCATCGAGTGTGGTTCTAAACAACCTGACTGACGTGACTAAGCTACGCCAACGTCAACAGAAAGCACAAAGGAACGTTAGGTTGGCTGAAAGCCAGGATATCGATGAGATAAACGGCTAGACTCAACGGACTAATCGGCAGAATAGTCTTCCATAAGGGAGGCAAGCATATACTGCATGTCTTGCCATACAACCCATTAAGGATCAACGGAAATGGTTGTGGTAAGAGACGAGGGTAACGTCTGTGACCGCAACACTTTGCCTACAAAAAAAGACTCTCGGAGTCTGTGTTACGCTTTTGTTAGGCGGCGAGCAGTTATCCGATGACTGCATAGGGTCAGAGCTGTCCTAATGGTTGTAACCAGGACGCTGGACCTGTCCTGAAAGGACTGACTTTCGCTTAAGGGCTTCAAAACCTTGTGACAGGTTTCTTATGCGAAAAGCCTTCGGATGACGAGGAGAAACAACGTCTCTCTCGTCTTATGGTAGGGGAGATCTTGGTAAGATACACCCGATACCATAGAGGGAAAACGTCTGTTCGTTGGTCAAGGCCTCTCGAACCCATAAGTCGTTTGACATTACTTCTCCCCTGGGCTTGGGAGCATGTAAGAGGTCCCGGACTAGGTGAACGACAGGCACGAACAGACGAACCCTCGGACGCAACACTGTAACACTTTGCGCATATCACTTTATCACTTCGATTTTCTGTTTTGCACTTATTTCACTGAAATCGAAACTTTTACTGATTTCTACCTGAAACACGCAATTCTACCCTTCATTAAAGGGTAGTAATTGCGAAATCAGTCGTATAATGCAAGCTCATTAATACCAGAAAAAAACAGAAAACATATTTTAAGATAAAAAAATCAGTGGCTGGGAAAGAGACTAAACACTAGTTCATATAACTACGTTTTCAATCTCTCACCGCACATAGCCTGGGGACGAGAATAAAAAACTAAAACGTTTTATTCTTCCTCCCCGTACAGCGACTAGGGACGAGAGTAACTCGAGAACAACGTTACCCGCTTGAACGGAACGTTTTCTCTCCCCTCTCTCCCTCCGTCTCTATCTCTCTCTCTCTTTCTCTCTTGATTTCGCACCTAAGAGAAGAGCCCAATTATATTTCGTCAAAAAAACATGTTATTTGACTAAAGGAAAAAAATGAAAGGTTTTTCAAATAAAAAGTTCCTTTAAAATAGAATTTAAAACATTTAAGCTAAGAAAGAATGAACAAAACGTCGGAATCGATTTACTCTTACTGCAAAGTGAAACCGTGATACACTCTCTCTCTATCGTAACGATAGAGCGCATGTTGAACGTCCTGAACGTCAACAACTGCGTAGCATAAATAAACTAAACGTTAGTTCATCTTTGAAAACAGTACGAAGACTATTAAAGAAATTCTTTCATAAAATATTACATTTAAAAAGTTTTAAATCCTTAGCTCTTTAAAAGCTAATTACGATATAAAGGGCTCAACGTTGATTAACTTCGGTTTCCAAGTTAGGACCGCCTACTCTCAGGAAAGGTCTATATAAACAAAACATTAAAATTATTTTTATATGTTTATAATAAATGGAAAGTTAATCGAAGAGGCCTAATAAAGGCGGAGAGATATAAAATATATAGAGGAAAATCTATAACGTGATATAATTACTAAAAGCCTAAACACACTTCCATCTAAGGGAAGGGTCGGCCATTTAAAAGTGAAAGAAAGTCCATACTCTCTTTGTCACCATAATTAAATCTATCCAAAACGAGTTCAAGATTTAAGATGAAGATAAAACACCTGCATAGCGAAAGCTCAAAACTAGAATAAAGTACTTCACCAATTAGTTGTGAAAAAACTCCAGTTTAGCAACAGCGAGTAATTACGTCTTGTCGATAGCTCGACAGAGAGAAAATTGAGTCTTTGTTTACATTGAGTACTGGGTATCTGGACGACAGATGGCGCTGTTGGGCACACCCGCAACCTGTGTAGCGATCGCTGGCGAGTTTTTACCGTAGAGTTGTCTGTCGGGCAACAGAGTTGCAGCTATATAATCACCGGCTAAGTTAAATATTGAAAAACAGAATTTTGATATCTTTTTTTTTATTTATTTCTATACTCACCTGATGTTCATATTGCTTCTTCTTCAAAAGGTCAGTTTATCAACATTTACCCCAAAAATCTATAAAAAAATTTCTTTCCTTTCAATAGAAATATGCCTCTAGTAAAGCAAATGAAAAGAAGAAAAGTACTAGGGCCTTGTTATTTCAGTTTCAAAATCAAACTATTCCCTATCCTTCTGATATCACAAGTCATTACGATTCTGAAATTGTAAAAGTGGCAATCTTGGGCCAGGATTTTCAACACTGTAACAAATTGAAACAAAGATAATATAAAATGAATCACAATGAGTGATTACAAAAGAGTTGACAGAATCATGTAAGCTTCTCGGTCTAAAATGATATATTCTTCGGAAATATGTTGAAAAGAAAGAGATACAGAAGTTTGAGAGAGCAATGGAGAAAGAGGGAAGAAATAGTAGAGTGTAGGCATGAGTTGGAAATCACTCAATTAAAGCAAAGTTTTCATTACAGTTTGTTAGGGAGCAGACCAGGACGGAATGGATTCAGCAGCAGATGAGGTAGCAATTCATCATCTAATGATGACGTTGATAATTCAGGTATACGGGTGCAGTGCTAAACTAGTGGCAAATTTTAATAGGGAAGATATTACAAAATATTTTGTTTTTAAAATTTAATGAACAGAGTTGATTGCCCAAAATCCATGTGGACTTAGTATGAGCTAATCAACTTGAAGAGAGAGGATGAGAAAATTAGCCTGATGAATAAAACTCCCAGAAAATGCTTTTGCTTGGATTTTTATGTAATTGCTAGTTCCAATGTATAAAAAAGTAAATGCTTTTACGAGTAAAAAATGCTTAGCGCAGTTGCTTAAGCACAAGTAAATGCTTAAACGTTATCAGCAATTACTTCATTTCCTATGAATGAAACAGCAATTGCTAGTGCTTCACAGCAATCGTTAGAAAAGTTAAAAGCAGCTCAATAGGTGCTTGAAACTGATGTGAACCGGACCTGATGGCAGCGTTTCTCAAGAAAATCGCCAGAAAGGCCCATATATAGATAAGATTTGCCCAATCTGAGAATGAAAAGAGAAAATATGCCCAAGAGAAATGGTCTACAAAATGTCAGTATCCATATGCAATCGATTGAACTCATATATGGATTCCAAAATATCCAAATCATGGTGATGAATATATAAATACCTGTAGGAAAGTACTTACAAGCAGTAATGTACAATCCACTTTCAATTCTGAAGTGTTTACTAGCATCAATTTTCAGTGACCAGGAAGTTTACTGTATATGAGTAGGATTTTGAAGAACTTCGACATCCATGACATAATGAGGAATCTCAATTATAATATTAATAACTTTCTTTAGCTTGAAGCCGATGGGTATCGTTTACAAACTTGGTTAATGACCCCATTGAGAAGTTGAGGCATTCAAGAAAAGAGGCGCAACAATAAAATATTTTGCTGAGAAAACGTGATTGGTGAAAGATGTCATGGACAGCTAGATTTTAATGTTTGCAATATGAAGTAAAGATACAGTAAAAATTCCAAGAATAATACTTGCATATGTAATTTTCCCGAACATAAGCTTAGTTCTGGGGGATGAAGAGTTTCCGTTTGAAAAGGAAATAAATGATAAAGTTGAGCAAGACTATTGCGCATATGCAGCAGGTCGATGTTACCCAGACGTTTAGGAGAGATGAAAAGAAAAAAAAAATCACAGAAATGTTTAAAGAAAATGTTTATTTAGTTGAACATTAATTAATACTTTATAATACATTTTTTTCAATTAGTATGTGCTGCGCTGAAGAATAATTCACAAGCTGAAATGTGTTTTATTTGTTTCTATGTCAATAATATTGTTAGTTGTTTGCTCACGGTCAAGGATTTATATCAAGAAGCACCATATGCTCAAATCAACAGTTGTCAAATAAAGGGGTTTCCTCTGTTTCTGGTACATTTGGAGAAGGGATTTTACTTTTCCCAGATTATTATCATTATTATTTTTATCTAATATAAAATCCTAGTTGAAAAAATAAAGTTATAATGTTATAAGCACCATTAGGGCACCAATAGGGACAAATAGCCCAATGAGGTAAGGAAATACTGTATGGAATAAACTATATGAAAAGTAACAAATAAAGAAAATAAAATATCCTAAAATAGATTTGTCATGTTAAAACTATGAAGAGTGACTCGTGTCAGCCTGTTAGACAAAAACATTCGTTGCAAGTTTGAACCTCTGAAATTCCACTGCTTCAACTGCCTTAATAGGAAGATCATTGCACAATCTGGTCATAGCTGGAATAAAAGTCCTAGACTGCTTGAAATAATTTCATACCTAGTACTACATGCATAACGGTCAGAATCAATGGAAAAATCTTATGCTACATCCATAAAGAACTAACTGAACGATAGTGCAAGAGAATATCCAGATCAAGAAAAAGAAATTTAATAGACCATAATTTTCTTTTCAAATAAATTAAGATGAGAATCAGCAGCTGAAGACCAGACAGGAAAACAATACTTGGAAGAAGGTAGAATGAAAGAATTAAAATATGAATTTATAATAGATTGATCAGCAAAAATCTTGAAAGACATTCTCACTAAGCCTGTTTTTTTTTTTCTTTTTGCAATTAAAGGAAAAACACTCCGAATGTGTTTCTTAAAAGTAAATTTGCATTACAAGCTTTGTTCTTCAATTCTTGGCCTGATGAACATTTCTGTTCTGCCTAAACTGCCTGACTCTGAACTTTCTTTTCTATGAACATCAGCAGCTACAGCACCGAAATCAAAATTATGCTCATCATTCATCACATGTAAAGAAAAGAGAAGAGCAAAAAGAAAACTTGCCTAAGATTTTACTAAAAACAGAATTCAACCTAGACCTGTTGGAAATTGATATACCGTAACACATACGCCACACGTGGCTGGGTCCCTAAGCAAAAACTACAATTCCATCAAGCAAAAGGAAACAAATGGTGATAACTATTATTCATATGATACTAAGCAATTGCTTTTTGCCTAAGCATTTGCTATGTTTTGCTACTTGAGGTTTTGCTTTTATTTGCAAGCTTTTGCTCCAAGCAAATTGACTCAAACTTTTTAATGTGAGCTGGGGTATGAACCTGATATTTGTAAAGATACCTTTTATCTAAAATTCAATTCTTTTTAGTAATTGTTACGTTTGGCCCAAGTCAGTTAGCAAAGAGGAGATTATCAAATAAGTAATAATCCCTAGGAAGCTTTCCAAATTTATTTTGAAAATAGCACATGAATGAATGATTGTCTATAATTTGGCATCATAACATTGATGCCCATTGGAGTATGATTAATAAAGAATTAATAACTTAAGATAAACAAATAAAATGAAAATAAATAACTTTACGATAAAACATTAAAAATTTTAGATACCTTTTAAAAATGAGTAATATCAGCTTCCAATATTAACTTGAAAATGCCACTGGCATCATAAACAACTCTTCTAGGTATCTTGGTGGGGATACATCTGCCATCCTCATTAGGAGCTCCAGAGAGGAATCTTTCTCTGATATCCCAAGACTGGGACATTCAATCAGTAAATGCCTAACAGTCAAGGGAATCAAGTAATCATCACAAAAGGGCTGGCACCTGCCAATCATCAAGAACTTGCATGTTAAACAAGTGTGCCCAATTCATAGGTAACAGAGGCCATTTTCTCACCTTCCAGGCATACTGTTGTATTTCCATAGAGATATAGCACATTATTTTCTTCATCAATCTGATCCACAGAATTCCAATAATATTACCAAACATCACCAAGAGATCTTTAGATATCTGGCAAAAGGTCATTACAAGGAAGTGGATATCTTCCAGGAAGTAATTTGTTTGCTGCCTCTTTTGCTAATTTATCCACATCATTTCCCAGGCAAAACCCCCTGAGCTGGAACCCAGCAAAATTAAACTTCCTTGCCAGCAATGCTACAAATATACAGCCATTCTAAATTTCTAAAACTAATGAGTAGATTGGATTAAAAAAGTTAAAAAAAAAGACTGCAACACTTTTTGTATCACTAAAAATGGTAAAATCACTGTCGAGGAATGCTGTGCTGCCATCTCTTAATAAGTTATTTCTGTTTATTTGGTTGTCCTTGTTTTGTTTTTCTTTCTTAACATGGAGAGTCCCCGGCATTTCTCTAATCACTACCTGACACCTAGCCATCCGTAACAGTAAGTACTAAAAAGATTCCTTTATATAAATCGTTTTATGTATTAGTGTATTATATAATGTCGTGTGTTAAAGTGATTCAGTGTTTATAAGTGTATACTGTATAAATAATGAAGATTGTTTGTGTATTGGAAATGTCATATGTTAACCTGTGTTTAAAAGTTTAAAATGTATAAACAATGTTTTCATTGTTTTACTTCATTGTGCATTTTCT
Organism: Palaemon carinicauda; assembly: GCF_036898095.1. Lineage (NCBI taxonomy): Eukaryota > Metazoa > Arthropoda > Malacostraca > Decapoda > Palaemonidae > Palaemon > Palaemon carinicauda. The sequence continues at coordinate 70,224,711 of NC_090740.1, read as the reverse complement.
GCAGTCAAGAACTTAATTATATTAAATCAGGTTTTTAGCTGTAAATATGTTTATATTTTGCAGAACTCCTTAGACCTGGATTAGTCCTTAGACCTGGATCAGTCTTCTGCATACTTAGTCCTTAGACCTGGATCAGTCTTCTGCATACTTGGTCCATAAGTCCTTAGACCTTGGTCAGTCGTCTTCATTCTTGGTCCTAGACCTTAGACTCTTCGTCATTGGATCTTGAAATATTTCATCTTTAAATACTCGTGATTCTTCGTCAGACTGTAATCAAGTGCAGTACTTTTCCTGATCCTGATTATACATGCAAGATCTTCAATATACCTATATATTATTATATTAGTTTCTGGTGTTAAACATGAAGTTTGTTAATTTGTTTGTTTCAGTTTGAAAATATATTTTAATTTGTTTGTTTCAGTTTGTAAATATATTTTAAGTTAATAGAATTTTTCATGTTATACCTTTATATTAAAATATTAAACAACGAAACTTAAAAATTAACAATCAAATATATCTTTAAAAGAACCAGAGTTCATGGAATATAAAATCTAAAGACCATAACTCGACAATCACCCTCTTTCATTATTGCTATTTTTTTTCAATTGTGGTCAAAATACCTTACAGCTCTACTGTCAAGATAGAATTTGTTAAAGGGAGTGCACATTTACAGCTAGAAGAAGAATTGTACAAACCATATCCTATGCCAGCTCTGGATTTGGAGCCTACTATAAATATAAATCCTGTGTCCCTATGATGTTTTGCACGTTCCAAAAACGTAGATCACACGTCATCATTTACCATGTTGCCTTTATTGCTGGCAAAATAATTACAGATGACGAACTCTGGAAGTTTCCAGGAAGGGGGAACTGATAACTTAAAATGTAGTACACAGTCCTGGAAAGATTCAGGCTATTTAGCAGTTGTCGCACAATCCATAGGGCATCGGGGATGCAGAGTGAGCCTCAAAGTATGGAAAGTATGGCGAAAGTTTGATGATCGGTCTCCAACCTCCTGGTGACTGATCATGTATGACTTCTAGTGCATCCTTCTCCAACATTTCATGGACCTCCACCTCCAAGGCCGGAGCCTTCAGGGATGTTGGAGCATATGTGTGGAACGCTATTGGAGTGGAGGATGGGGGGGGGGGAGGGGGCGATGAAGCACGAATGAGAGCTTGTACCCTTCACGAAGGGTTCACACTATCCATTCCTCGGCCCTGAGGTGCTGCCACATCTCCCAAGGCGCGATAGGCATCCTCCTACCCTCCGCAGCATGGGAAGTGGAAAGCCAATCTCAGCGTTTCCCTTTCCCTTGCTTGCCCCTGTTCTTTCCCCGATGTGGAGGAGCTCCCGAGGGAGGCTGAAAGGTCTGTTTGGGGGCAGAACCCTTCTGAAAAAGAGCAGGTCTCAGCTGCACAGGAGCAGCAGGAGCACGACCAGCGGTACTCTTGCCAATTCCCGTGGGCTTGGCCTGACTCGGCCTGGCTGTGGACGGTTTTGCGGGACCAGGTCCCTTGAAACTCCCAGCTTGCGCCTGGTGGATAATGGAGTCCTTCGAGTCGAGGCGCCATATATCCTGCGCGGCCCGAACTTCCTCTGGTGGAAAGAGAGAAGTTGCAGCTCTAATAGGAAAGTTGCTGAGTGCCAGGGCCTCTCCTAAACCAATCTATCTCGCCAAACGAGTGGCTACTGCCTCACATTTTTTGAGGATCAGATTGGCATACTGGGTAGCAAGCTGGTCTAAGAGAAAAGCAACAGCTTTCCCACCAGACAAAGCCAGGTTCTTGTACTGCTCCATGTTTTCGGGTTTAGCGAGCTTGGTGTCCAGAGAGAACACTGTGGCTGTACCACGAAGCAACCTTGAGAGCAGCTACAAAGATGGACTCCATAGTTGAAATCTCAGAAGCTGAGAAGCCCACTCTCTGGGATTTCAAGCTCTTGACCGAGGAACTCTCAGCAAGAGCTCCGACCGCGGGGTTGAGAGGGAGAGGACAAGACACAGAAGACTCTGTGACATAGTACCTCTTCTGTCGCTGGAGTGGTTGAGGGAGAAGCTTGTTCGAACCTTTGCCTAAGCGAGTCACCAGGTCCTGCGATCTGGTCACTCACTCGGTCCAATGCTCGAGCAGCCTGTCTCAACCAGGGTAGTGTGAGGGGCCGTGAACTGCCTTTGGGAGCTCCACATAGGATCTCCAAGGCTGTACACTTATCTCAGACGCTACCGCAGGAGGAGCCCTGAAGCCATTAATCTCACGTATGGGGTTAATGACCTCTAGGAACTACGACTCCACCTCGGGATCTTCCGTCTCCACGGCCGGTGAAGGCCGTGGAAGTGGCTAATCCCTCGGTCCCGCTACATCCGTAAGTGTAGGGGAAGCGACATGCTGCACGGGTGATGACATCCCCCATGAATACCCTTGCTCTGGTCCTAGGACCGAACCAGGCGTGTATTCAGGAGTAAAGGAAGGACCCTGGCAGGGTTCATCCCCGACGGAATGCATCAAGGTTCCCACTGCGACTGAGTGCGTGACTGGTCGCTGCGAGCCCCACGAAGCTCCCAAAGGAGCTTGAGCGCGAGCGGGGTTGCTGGGAACTGCAGTGCTCACACCAGAAGGTGTAGACAGGTTAGTCACGCGAGTGGTGCGTGCGGCCTCACCTGTTACATGGCCAGGAAACATGGACTGCATCATGAATGATAAGCGCGAGAGCTAGCTTGATTGTGCACGACCGGCCCCCATGCCGCGGGCTGAGCCACGAGGTAGCTCCATGCCAGGCCCGAGTCGCGTGGGTCTAGTGCGCGACTGTCTGGGCCTGCTCCCTGCTCATGCGACACGAGTCGCTGAGCTGGTCTGCGTGGCTACCCCCGTGGAGGTAGTCGTGCAAACCGCGGATTCTTCACGAGAGACCACAGCTGAGATTTCTCGTGCCAAAGCCAGGACTATCCTTTCCACGCTCAAGAGCTGTTGAATTTGAGTCTGAGCAGTAGATCGGGGGCTCAAGGACCCCGTCACCATGCTCTGAGAGATGATACCTACGCCCTCGAGCGCGGTTGTCGTGCATGGAGGCCTTGCGCGAGATTCGCCGTGAACAATCCCACTAGTACGGGGAACATGGGAATCTCGCATATCGCCCTCATTCTCCGGAGGAGAAGAGGTGTCTCGGGGCGCCATGTCCCTTCGACTGCGACTGGCCTTCCTGGCCCTCTTCACTTTCCTCTACTTCCCGTTCCTCTTTCCCCTGGGGGAGAAGAGTCAGAGTCAGAAGATGAAGACGAAGAGGAGGAGGAGGAGAGAGGAGGAGGAACTAGAAGAGGAATACCGCCTAGGCTTCCTCTTCTTGTGCCCCCTCCGAGTTGCTGGAACGTTGGTCGAGGCAACAGCAGACGACACTGGACGAGGATGAACAACCTGAGCCATGTCTGTAGGAAGAGCCGTGGTCGGTGAGCATGGTGAACCTGAAAAACATTGTATCAGCAGGAGTTTGGAAGATTTTAATTTTAACTGCTTATCAGCAGGAGATTTGGCAGATTTCACTTTTAACTGCTTATCAGCAGAAAATTTGGCAGATTTTAATTATAACTGACTTGCGGGCAAAGCTGTAAAGGATTTGCCATCAGTCGTTAAAGAAATCTCAGTGATTAAAACCTTACTCTCCCTTGTTTTAACAGGGAGTCCTGCAATTATTTTACCCTTGGAAAAAGTTTGCCTTTTGCCAGGAACAATTGCTTTATCAGGTACATAGTCAACAACAACAGGGGCATCAGTGAACATGGGAGTTGATAAAGTTACAACCCGGGGTTGCCAGGTTTCCTAAGTGAGAAAAGGCCAGCTTTGATCAACTGCAGCTTTAAGAAGCTTAAAAAGGCCAAAGGTATAGCCTTTGAGGCCAACCTTTAATGATATTGCTAAAGGCTACCCAATTTCAAATAAAAAAAGGCCAAATTTGATGTCTTTAGCTTAAAAAGGCCAGCCTGGCAACCCTGTTACAAACTCGATTACATTCATGTGTTCATTAACAATCGTATCATTCAAATGATGTTGTTGAAGCTCGTCCGCCATATTTAAACGGCGTCTTAACAAATGTAAGTCAAGCTTACCTGATAATCTGAGAGACCTAAAATTCCCCCTTCTTGCCGGGTAACCTGTCGTCATCGGTAACAGCAATCTATCGGGTCTCTCGGGATCGGCAAAATAGCAGGAGCGCTATGGTCAACCTCTCCCCAGGTGAAACCCGAGAAAATCCCGACAGGCTGTAAATCCAGGCTTCCCAAAATGGCGGCCAGGATTCACACTACGGTAAGGAGAACCTTCAGAGCAAGGTTTTCCCCTGCATGTCGAGCAGAGCGTGTGCGGGTCTACAGATGATGACGAACGCCACACACTGCAACGCCCGCCACGGCCTGCACAACATCGCATTTTAAAGAGTAACTTTCTCCTTCATAACAAAGACCAATTACTAGTACACAAGCACAAGAGAAGGCAAAAGGCTGTAGCGTAGAGAGCGGAGAGTAGGCAACCATCCACATTGAGCCGAAGCGAGTGAATGAGGAAAGCGGGCTGGCAGGGGGGGGGGGGGATAAGCTCCACCCCATGCCGCCAGCCAACCAATCAGCACAACTGCCTGTTTTTCTTTCTCTTCGGCTGTTTCAGCTGAGCTAAAGCAAATTCCTATATTAAATGATTACGAGGTTTGTATATCGCATCGGAACAAATATAAAATACCTAAAGATCAGCAACATCTTTTGAAGAGATCCATCATATACAAATTATGAAACAAGAACTTTATCAACATGTTCAAGCATTTGCAAAAAAACTGAAATTCCACTGATTTAACTGCCTGATTAGTTAAATAATTCTACAATCTGGTCAGAGCTGAATAAAATTTCAAGAATACTGTGTTGTATTGATCTGTATGATGGAGAAAACCAGACTGCATACCTAGTACAGTACTGCATACTAGAAGGTACAGTGTGGGTAGATCTGAATATAAAAGGTGGTCAGATTTATAAAAAAAAAAAAAACATTCAAAACTAACCAAATGACCTTGCCCTAGATTAAAATCCAGATCATGAATAAGGAATTTAAAAGATTGAAAGTTTTGTTGAACAAATTAAGACGAGAGTCTGCAGCTGAAGACTAGACAGGAGAAAAATACTCCAAACATGATAGAATGAAAGAATTAGGATATATTGATTGCCAAAAATCTTTAGACTTTCTCATTATGGCAGATTTTGTGCAATTAAAGACAAAACAGACAGGGTGTGCTTCTCAAAAGTAAATTTGCGATCAAGAATTGCACCTAGAATTTTAAATGAGTTGTAGGCTATACAGTTGGAGACAATTTCAATACAAAGATCTGCATCTTGAAGAAACACTATTCTTAACCTGCTGAGAATCTAACTTTGAATTTTGTAAGGATATAACTTCAACCTCCCCCCCATTTTTGTACCATGTCCTAATTCTAGCTGGATCTCCATTAATTGATTCAGCAACCAGATGCGTATATTCAGGGACAAAGTTTATGCAGAGATTAGCATCATCTACACATACATCATGCAATCAACAGATTTTTTAATGAAAAAAATATTCATTTCTACACTCCCTTGAATATTTGTATACACAGTCCCAGCTGCATCAATAAATAGTGATGTCAGCAATTGAGTTAATTTTGACTTTGAGACAAAGTTAAAGGAGATCTGATATAGCCAGGTGCAAGTATTGCCTCATAATGCAATATAATCTCTACTCCAATTACAAGGGAATAACATAGGAAATATTTACCCTCTGCATCTAACCAGCTTTGAGAGAAAGGCAACATAACCATCAGGTAAGTATAGGACTAATTAATTTTAGATCAAAATTTCACTTTCAATTCTATCTTATAAAACCCCAACTACTTACCTTAAGACCACCCCAAAACTTGAGAGCGAGGATATTTAAATGATGGTCAACAATGTATACCAACTGTGATCCTTGGTCCATCTGATCAATTCTAAATACTAATCCAACAACATCAACCTCATTCCATACTGGATGTAGATTTTTGGATAATGTAAGACAAAGTGGTGTTACATGACGGTCACAGTCAGGGAAACTGTGCCCAGTTTCTGCGCCAATGTCTTCCCAACGTGTTTGACGAGTAGCTGTTAACTGAAGACAATCTCTTCTGTTGAAATAAAAAGTTTTTTTTTTCTTAGTTGAGTAAAGTATGAATTTCAATACATACGTTCAAGTCATTTCACCAACTAAATAGATTATTTAACATTCTATGTAATATTTTGGGAAAAAAAATATAGTTTAAATTGTGTAAAGTGATCACTTTTAGAAAACTTGTGAATTTAATTCTTTTATCAGACAAATATTGTCGAGGCAAATTCACTTCATAATAGGGAAATTATCACTGTCCCCAACCTGTGGTGTACTATCTACAGACATCAGCCAGTTTACATCATTCCCCACTCAATTTCTTATACAACAACTTAATAGCAACATATACTGTCTTTTCTCTATCATCTCACATCCATTCCATTATTTCATTCCCACTCCTGTGTCATTGAGCTCTTCCTCTATTCTGTCTTCAACATTCAACAAACCTTTCAAATACTAGCTCCATCAATCCTTGGCTATGATACGTTGACTTTAGACAGAATCTCTATATGAGCATACTTCAGTCTGAGATATCTTAGTCTGTTAATCTTTCTTACTGTACTTTCTTCACAACAGAAGAGCTCACTCTCTTCAAATATCTTTTTTATCTTCTCCCACCTATTTTAATTATTTATCTTTATTTTCTCTCTCACTTTCCTCTTGACTAACTTGATTAACACATTCATCATCCCATAAGTAACTACAAGTGATCTCTTTTGTAATGTGACTATCATCAAATAGTCTTGTTTTCCTTTATCAAAAATACATTAACAAATTCCAAGAGTTACTGTTTCCATTCCCTCTTCTTCATCTTCCATGACCACAAAAACATTCCAGTATACTTTTTACAAAATCTCTGCCCACTACTCTAGTCTCCCTGTCTTTACTCCCTGCAAGCTCTTCCCACATCTTTCTTACCCCACCAATTGTCTTAATCTTATTCAAAGCTCTATTTTCACCACCTCCCCTCTAACTTCTATGTATATTTATCTTCATTTTCCTTTTAACCTAATGATCAGATATAATTCTAACCTCTCCTCCTCTCACTAATATATCCATCAGCTCACTTTTCGATCTATCATGTAATAACACATACTCTTTAAAAATATATCTTTCCCTTTTTATTTTCCCAATAATTCAAAGGAATACTTTTTCTTAAAAACAACAGTTTTTAGAGATGGCCAATTTTTTAACCCATTTCCAAAAGATTTTCCATTCTCATGTGCTACAGAAACTTGATACCCCACATGCTCACCCTTCCATGTTCTTTAAATCCAACCAGGTACACCCACACACTCACCAAAAATAACATCTAGTTTATTCTAATTCCTGTCTATTCCTGGACTATATATATTAGTAATCATCCATTAGAGCTCTATTGAGCTTATTATACATTTAAAGAATTATATTCAGTTCAACTCTATTGAAAATAATTTTCATATACTGTAGTGAAAAAAAAAGATTATTTGAAGAAGATCCCAGCCATTTTTTCTGGATGTAGACAGAGGATTAAGGTGTCTGAGCATGCATGGGGACGGTGTTTAAATTGCAGAGCGTGACTGTGAGTCAGCAGAATGATGTGTTTATGAGGTCTGAGAAAGTCTTCAGCCTCACAGATCTCAGCCATAACAAGAGTGCTGAATTAGAGTTTCAGAGTTTGCTCTATTGTCTTGCTTATACCAATGGCATTTTTCATCCTATTAAGTACTTATTGTTGAATAGTTTTGCTATCAGTTAAAAGAAAAATCAAAATGCTAAAGGGTGTTTGTGGTAACGTGTCAAAGGGATAATTGTGGCAAGGACTCTTAATGTTGAAGTTGGTTAAGCTGGTGACCACATGTCAGCAGAGGAAGGCATGCATCAAAAGAATGATTGAATGTTCATGCCTCAAATGTATATCAGTACCTAACTGACTGCTAAAAAACTAGGTGACCAAAGGGTGACCAAAGACACCACACCACCAGCTGCCCATCCTTCCACTGTTACCCCTAAACTGAAGGGCCCTATCCCCACCACTATCCTTGGGTTTTTTAAACTTTTTTCATGACCAAGATTTTTTATTACCTCATGGATAAAACCAATAATTTTGTTAAATACATGAGGAAGGTGATGCAGAGGCCATCAGCTCATCCATAGAGTGGGTACTATGTCACTGACTTTGAGCAAATATTTAGGCATTGTCGTGTGGATGGAGATTACTGGGTTACCTTGTGAAGTATGTTCTGGGTGAGAAACAGAATTGATTAAATTTCATCCTTCTCACCAACGATGTCACGAATGTCTTTTGAGATGATAGGTGAGTACTTCCACACATTATACAGGCGAGCTGTAGCAAAGGATAATACTTACAGGTTGATTGTCATTTGACATGGGAAAGATACCGAAATCTCTATATCATAAAAAAACACATGTTGTTTAATGAAGGAATGTTGAAGTGGAAAGGCCACCTTTCAATCATGGTATATAACCTGAGGAAACTAGCAAAGGCAAAAAAATTTACATTCTGTGCAAGGCTTAGTTGAATGATAACTTTGTTTTCATCATTCACTTGGGTGTTTCTTTGTCTCTGTGTGACATAATTTTTGACTAATGGATCTGCACTTAAGCAAAGGTTGACTCGCCTTCATGAATAATTCTAATAATTGTGTGGCCGTTGCACAAAAGCTTCATGAAAATTACATGCACTGCAGTGGCATTTTTTGCTTTGTGCAAGTTTCACAGCTGTGTAGTGACATCAATAGAATAAACTTTTCTACGCTAGCCTAAACTTCACTTTAAAGGGGTCAGCAACTTAAGCTAGACTAAAAGTAGTTAATATACAATTATTCAAAGACCTCTATACTGTCAAGAAAGCTGGGAGTGAATGGTGTCATACGCCGTAAAATGACGATCGCATAAAAAACTAAACACCGAAAGCAAATTTGAGATTTAACCCCTCCATTACGTTAATGTTAAGAATAGTGGATGACTAAATCATACTTGATTCCTATTATATAACTTAATAATAGATGTAAACTTCTTGAAAGAGCTGAGAAAGGCATGCTGACTGCTTGGTGACTCTTAAGGTGGTGACTTTGTACAAAAAAAGTACATTAATAATGTTAAGATAAACATATCCCCAGCTGTTTAAATATTAAAACAAGGGCCTCAAAATAAACTCTATCAAAGGCAGCACTATAATCAAGGCCAATAATACAAACTACTTGACCACAATCAAGGGATTTCTGTACAACACGGGTCCTTTCAAGAATTTTCTGATACCTAATAATGTGTTCTCCAAATTACTATATGCCATTAGCCAACTACAATTCTACATGCTTTGTAGCCAAATATGAACCAAAATTCAAGAGAAAATTATTTTATTCATTTTTCTTCTGGGTTTTGTTGCTTAAGAGTACTGTCTGACTGAGTACTGGGTAAATGGATGTTTACTTTATAAAGAAAAATAAACAAGTGGGAGGCAGGTACAATAAATCCTAATTCAATTACCAAACAGATTAATTTACTAATTCTCTCAAAAAATGTCTTGCATTACAATATAGTACCTGTACAAAATAGCTATAGTGTTGCCTTATCTTTTAACCTTAAAATATGAAATGAATAGCATATTACCATACCTATATCCAGCAGCCCAAGCATAGAATATACGGAACATTCTTCCTTCTGATAGAGTTTGCTGTAGCTCCTCTGGTGGTCTCCATACTGAGAGGATTGCACAGGACCCATCGGTGTCCATTATTCTCAACTATAAAGATTAAAAAAATAAGTCAAAAGTACTTGTATATAAACATAATAAAGAAAAGATTCCTTTTAATCAAACTTAACAAAAACACTTGGGGCAACTGCAGCTTGTGAGAACATAGTAAATAAGAAGTGTTCCATCAATTATGGATAAGTTCTATAGACTAAGCTTTCAATGAACCTCAAAAATAAAAGGTGAATAAATAACATACAGTAACTAGAAAATACATAGTATCACACCATCTAAAATCATTTAAACTAAATAACATCTAAAATCATTTAAACTAAATAATACGCTCTTCAATTAGAAGGCAACCGTGCTTAACCCCCTACAAATGGGAAAAAAGTCCGTTAGTAGAAGTATTCATATAGAAAAATAACCTATAGTTGGTATATCTATGTATCTATGTACATTTACCTCGCACTACCCATGGATATTGCACTCAAAGTCTTCCTTGTCAGTGGGTATTGAGTTTTAGCCCCCGCTACACATGAAAAAGTCTGTGAATAATAAGGGACCCTAAGCTTTACGGATGTTAATTCTTTTTCTCCTTTAAGTTCAGTACTTGGAATGTATCCTTAAGTACTGTACAGTAATGTAATTTTACTTGAAATATATGCCAATAATGCACTACAGCTGTACAATCTACTCTCGTTTAAAAGCCTATCTAGGGTACATATATTAAACATAAAGTAATCCCTCAGCTATCATGGGTATAATGTTCCAGGAAGCCCTCACAGAACCTGAAAAACTTCCAAAAAGATAGAGAGATCTAGGATAATTTTTTCTCTTATCTTTATAAAATTTCAATCTATACATTTAAGCTTTTACAAACACTTTAAAAATTCTTATGAAATCTTTAGACACTCTTAAAAACTTTTTCTTATACACTCTTAAAAATCTTTTAAGTTAAAGCTTACTTTCACTGCAGACACATCCTTACATAATGTAAACGAAAACATATCCTTACATAATGTAAATGAAAAAACAATATTTTCATAACATAAGCAAAAAAATTGAAATCAGAACAATTGTGGGAATTTGCCAACATTTTCGATCTTGTTAAAAATGACACTTGTTGTCGTCCTTATATTCTTTTGGTCATTCTGATCATAACTTCTCTCTTCTCTTAGCATGTCAAGGAGTTTCATTTTCCCAGTTATAGAAATATCTACTTGAGATGCTTGCAGTCAGAATTAGAAATCTTTGGAAGTGCAGAACGATTAGCTGGCATCATAAAGCTTGAAAGCAATTATTGATCTTAGTCAACGTCAGGTACATGTGAGTACTCTGATTGATTGATTTTGGGTTTTCTGACATCCTGACAACGAAGATCATTGCTCCGATATCATTTGTTATGAATGAACTATAAATGCTAATTCAATTTAAAACTATAAAAGCAAACATATCCCATGCTTATTCTTCTTTTAATTCCGGTCTTGTGTTCTAGGGAAACACTCTCGGTCCAAAGTATGTACATTCATTAACAATGTTGTCTCTACATTTTCACTGATCATGATTTTAGTTTAACTCTTATTCATTTTCAGGCATACATTTCAGCTTTCTATTTTCATATTTTCTATCATCTTTTGCAATTCGGCCCATGATTCACTAAAGAAAACTATATCATTTACAAATCTTAAGATGTAAAAGTATTCCCTATTTATGTTAACTCCTACATATTCCCAATCTAAATTCTTAAAAAATTCTTATTGGCACACACTGCATAATTTATGAGATATGAGGTTGTATTGTCTCAACTTAATCCTCACTTGGAATTATCACACTGTCCTTCTGTACTTTTAGGATAACTGCACTACCTGTATAAATATCTTCAAGTATTCTAACATACAATTCATCTATTCCTTGTTTATTGAAGGGCTTTCGTTAGTGCCAAAGTCTCAACAGAATCAAACAATTTATCATAGTCTATAAAACGGATCTATTTTTGGGTGAGGTAGCCATGTCATCCTGATAGAAGTTCCTTCATTAGTAGCTTCGTAGGTATATTTGACTACAGTGATATATCCCAGAGAATTTACCAAAGGTATCCAGAATTCTAACTCCTGGAGCGAATATCCCTTAAAATTTAAAAAGGGATATCGCGTAATATCAGAAGACGTATTCTTGACACGTCTCATAGCTATCTACACCACTAATAGCGTTTCCGCTTCGAGGGGAAAAGTGGCAAGAATAAAGGAGAGTCGTTAAAGAGGCGACACTCCTACCGTACTGTAAATAGTGCGCCAAATCGCCACCGCGCGGTGCCACCAAGCCATTCTTTGTAGCTTTGTAGGTGTTGCAGATACAGTACCACAGGGAGGGATTCATTATCCTTTTGTCAAAAAGAGGGTGGGTCCATCAGGACGACATGGCTACCTCACCCAAAAATAGATTTTTCGCTTCGCTCAAAATCTGTTTTTTTGGGCTCAGGCCATGTCGTCCTGATGGAAGTTTACCAGAGCATTAATGTATCTGTGGATTTTCAATAGTGCCATTATCTCGAGATAAACATTTCCTATTTGGTCTTCTGGACCTAGAGACACTTGATGTTACCGTTATACATCAATCAACTGATCATAAAATATGTCAGTTCTTCCTGCTCACTACAGGGAAGAGTCTAGATAGACTCTAGGAAAAAACCACGAGGATTGTGAATTCAAGGAACAATCTAGCAAACAGTTTGTATATTAGTGTCATCATATACGTAAAGCATAGTTTGTACTTAGATGGTATAGATCTGTATAGGTTACTGATACCTCCCGAGTCTGGTTGTAAAGAGACAGACAGGTTTATATATTTGTAGGAAACCTTAATTCAGTAAGATAAAAAGTTTAGTACAATCAGTTCTTACCTGTTTGCTTGGAACAGTAGTAACCTTTCTTAAATATTAATAGAATCAAGGATGCTCTGACTTTATTCTTAATCTAGAATATTTGAGGCGAAAGAGACGCAAAGATTCCTTCTATTGTTTATTACACAAATAGAAATCATGGTTGTATTCAATTACATTTTACGCTGAACAATTCTGCATAAAAGCATAAACAGTAATAACAGAAACAAAATAAGTTTCACCTGAAAGGGAAACAGTAGCCACTCTAAGGGAAATATAAAATTTCACTATGTATTCTGTTGTTACTAGGAACGCTGTGCATATAAGTATGCCTGGCACTTGTGTCAGTCTATTATGCTTGATGTCACCTGTGTAGATAGAACAGTCTATAGTGTCATCACGAAAACACAATACTCAACATGATATACCTTAAGAGTCTATCATGTACACCCTTCACTAAAAGTTCCAAATAGTGCACTGTTCTTCGCAGTAATCAAGCGGCAGGTTTTATAACACTGCCTGCCGCCACCACATGAAATTTTATTTCCTGTAATTGCTTCGCGTAGTGTTTGAAGAAAACTCTGGATGTCTTCCATCCAGTATCTGCACGAAGGCTTTCAAACGACATCGTCTGAATGAAATTCAGAGACAAGGCAACTTTTCTCGGATCATGACCTGCGGGTGTACTGTCTGGATTCGCTCTGCGTATGAAATAGGTGATTTTCGCCCTTATCTGTTTCAAGGATAACGTTGAACCAGACATCTCTCCCCTGAAAAGCTGACCTCCCTTAAAGTCTGAAGTTCTACGAAGATAGACCTTTAGGCATTCCACTAGGCAAAGGGATGCTTCTTCCTTCAGAGGGCAGATTCTTCAGGGACCCCATCTCTTAGTGGGCAGCTCGTTCTTGGCGAGAAACGTCGGGTTCGGAAAGAGGTTCAGTTCTCCATTGTCTGTGCACTGAATGTGGCCATCATCTCTCGAGAGGGCCACTATTTCGCTAACTCTGGCTCCTGAGGCTAGTGCAAATAAGAATATCACCTTTTGAGTCAAGTCTTTCAGCGAGCAATCTTCATTGTTCAGGGTTGATGCTAAGTGAAGACCTTTATCCAAAGACCATGAAATGGGCTTTGGAGGAGCTGCAGGCCGAAGTTTAGGGCAGGCTTCAGGAATCTTGTTGAAGATTTCATTAGAGAAGTCTACCGGGAAGGCGTATAGTATTGGTCTGGCTAGGGCAGATTTACATGTAGTAATTGTATTGGCTGCTAAACCTTGTTCATGAAGATGGATGAAGAAGGACAAACAGAAATCCGTAGAAATCTCCTTAGGTTTCTTCGCCTTGACAAAGGCCACCTATTTCTTCCAGGAAGACTCATATTGTCTTCTTGTTGACTTTAACTTGTATTCTTCTAAGAAGTTAATACTGTCTCTAGATATCCCAAACCGTTTCTTGACAGCTAGGGCGAGAAAATCATGAGATGAAGGTTCTGGGTTTTCTCTGATGAAGCTGAGACAGTAAATTTCTGCACTTGCTGAGTCAGAACTGGGTCCGGCAACGGGATCAGCTTCAGGCGTAGTTCTGTTGGGCCACTTGTGGGCCATTATTGCTGCTGTCCCCTGAAAGGATCTCAGTTTGTCAAGGACTTTCAGCAGAAGGTTGGTTGGAGGGAACAGGTAAATCTTGGACCATCTGTTCCAATCTATGGACATTGCATCTATCGCTTCCGCTAGAGGATCCTCGTACGGGGCTACATACCGGGGTAGCTTCTTGTTGTCGCTCGTTGCAAAGAGGTCTATCTGCAGTCCTGGGACTTTGCGTAATATGAAAGAGAATGATCTTGCGTCTAGGGACCATTCTGACTCTATCGGGTTGACCCTGGATAGAGCGTCTGCTGTCACATTGCGGAACCCTTGAAGGTGGACTGCTGACAAGTGCCATCTCTTCTTCTTCGCTAGACGAAGGATGGCCAGTATCCCTTGATTTATGTGAGGCGATCTCGAGCCTTGTCGATTTAGGCATCTCATTACGACTTCGCTGTCTAGAACCAGACGGATGTGGATTGAGCAGCGAAGTTCCAGTTTCTTCAGAGAGAGAAAAACTGCCATGGCTTCCAGAAAATTGATGTGGAAGGTCTTGGACTTTCCGATGATGAGAGTGACCTCCCCACCCCTCTTTTGAGGCATCCGTGTGAACGGTGACTGTCAGTGGAGGTGGTTTCAAGGGTACCTTGTTTCTTAGGTTCTTGGCCTCCGACCATGGCCTGAGTAGTGATCGCAGATGATTTGGTATCGGTCTTTGTAGATCTCTTCGAGCGTTTGATGCGTATTTTCTCCAAACTCCTGATACATCTTTTAATTGTGCTCTCAATACTGGATCTGTCACTGAGGCAAACTGGAGGGACCCCAACACTCTCTCCTGTTGCCTTCTTGATATCCTGTCGGATTGAAGGAGTCTTTTGAAAGATCCTGCTATCTCTTTCCTCTTCTTTGATAGAATGGAAAGGCAGTGTGACTGTAAGTCCCAGTGGACACCTAGCCACTGGAACTTTTGAGCTGGAGATAGTCGAGACTTTTCCAAGTTGATCTTGAATCCTAAGTGTTCCAGGAACTGGATCACTTCCTTGGAGGCTTGCATGCACTCTTCCTCGGATGCTGCCCACACCAGCCAGTTGTCCAGGTAGGCTACCACCTGGATTCCTTTTAGGCGTAGTTGATGAATGACTGCATTCCCAAGCTTGGTGAATACCCTTGGAGCTATGTTTAGACCGAATGGCATGGCTCTGAAAACGTACTTTCTTTTCTGTAATTTGAACCCTAGGTAAGGGGAAACTTGACGGTTGATTGGAACGTGCCAGTACGCATCTGTCATGTCTATGGAGACTGTGTATGCCCGTTTGGGCAAAAGGGTCCTTATGTGTTGAAGCGTCAGCATTCTGAACTTGTGGTTCACTATGAACTTGTTGAGTGGTGATAAGTCCAGAATGACTCTGAGCTTTTCCGAGTCCTTCTTCGGAACACAAAATAGCCTTCCTTGGAATCTGATGGACTTCGCCTTCCGTATAACTCTTTTGTTCAGGAGTTCCTGAACATATTCTTCCAGTATGGGGGTTGAGTGTTGGAAGAATTGAGGGAAGTTTGGTGGAGTTGAGCTCCAACTCCACCCTATTCCGTTCTTGATTAGACTGTGGGCCCAGGGATCGAAGGTCCAACGATCCCGGAAGAGGAGAAGTCTCCCTCCTACCTGTAGCATCTCACTTGGAGTGCTGGTTGGAGGACTTACCTCCTTGGCCACATCCACCTTTGTTGCCCCTACCTCTGAAGGGGCGTCTAGAGGATCCTCGAAAGGAACCTCGAGACTTCGGCCTAAAGGTTGTCGACTGTCTTTCGAATACTGGGGTGAACACAGGCGATTGAGTCGCCAGCGTTTGGGGCACCAGTTGGAAGGTGGTGGTTGGTTGTGCCACCATCTGGGGCACCGTGGCCATGGGAAGCTGTTGCTGTTGCTATTGCTTTGGCCGAGAGGGCCCTCTTGGTCGTTTTGATTTATTCTTCGGCTGGGGACCCTCATCAGCGGAAGATTTCCTTTTAGAGGACAAGCCCCACTTGGAGAGGAGATTCCTAATCTCCGTAGCGGCTTTGTCTACGACCTCTTTGACCACTTCACTTGGGAAGAGGTCTTTTCCCCAGATATTGGAGGCTATCAGCTTCCTTGGTTCGTGCCTCACCGCAGCCAAGGCGAACACGAACTCTCTACAAGCCCTTCGGGCTTTGATAAAATTGTACAAGTCCTTGGTGACTGTCGCCAAATGAGATTTGGCGAAGACCATGTACATGTCTGGGGTGTCTGGGATGCTTGCCATGGTCTCTAGGCCAGTCTGCAGAGACATGGAAGCAGCAAGACGTTCTTTAGTCTCCTGTTCCCTGCGCAGGAGAAAATCTGACAGCTTCGGGAGGTCTTCCCTGAACTGTCGTCCAGCAATATCTGCCTCCAGCTTCCCAACTGTGAAGGTGTTGTGGACATCCTTCCAGTCTTTATCGTCTGATGGAAAAGCGAGGGAAAAGGGTCTACACTCCTCCAGTGTAGGGCAAGGTTTCCCTGCCTCAACTGCCTTAAACCCTTTGTCCATAAAGGGGAAAGCACGTTTGGGGTCAGCAATAAAGGACGGGTGCTTTTTGCTGAGAGCCGGCACCTTGGAACTAGTAAAGGCCCTCTCTTTCAAGGTAGTTGTATATAAGGCCTGGGCCTTAGTGAGTTCGAGGACAATCGTCTCCTCCTTGGATGCAGGTTCCGTCCTCAGACGGACATAGCAATCCGGGTAGCACCCTTTGCTAGGCCAAAACTCAATTTCCTCTACTAGGACAGTGCCCAGTTTCTACAAGAGGAAGATCTTCCCCCACGACATTGGAATATGCTCTGCGTATCTCCATGGGTTAACGTCAGAGAAAGCGGGGAGATCCTTGACGTTTAGCTTCTTCGGGGCTAAACATGTTGCAACTAGCTGATGCATTTCCGTCCGAAAAGAAGCTTCTTTCTTGGACGATTTCTTCTGAATGTCCTGCACCATAGACAGCAGCGAGTGCAACGTACTCGTGATGGAATCTAACTGGGGTGCAGTGGAGGAAGTCGAAGGCACCGGCTCAGTCACCGCGGCTGATGATATCGAAATCGTTTCGGTTTTCTCGACTTCAGCCTCAGGAGGTACGTCATCTTCCTGATCCAGTTCTTCCACTAGGAGATTGTTCTCAGTCTCCTACGAGACAACAGACATGTCCTCTAATTGGATGTCCTGCAAGGCGTCCGAAACGTCAGGTTCTACCGGAATCTGAACAAGGGGAATCTCAGGTTGAGCCTGGGGAATGATTGCATCCGCAGATGCCCTAGGGAAAAGACAATCCCTCATCCTCTCATTAGGAAGGTATGGGCCAGAGGTGTTCTTCTGAAAACCCCTGACCCATTTTCGCAGCGTGTCCCTTGCTGCATCCCTAGAATCAGTAGACTTTTGGTCATCAAAAGCCTCTTTCACAAGTTTGTCACAAACGGTACATACCTGTGGGTCCCAGTACTTGAGAGCCCCCTTGGTGACTGCACAGCGAGCATGGGCCCTGCACACGTCATGGCCGTAGAAGCTCTTACTACGGACCCTACAAAAGTTGTTCCCGCACTCGGGATGCTCCTCCTGTAAAGAAAGAAAAGCATATAAGTATTCGGTGAAATTCTCAGATTTCAGCATACATATTTTTAATAATATTAGCTTGGATAGAGTAAGCTAGAAAATAGGAAAGACACCTACTTGTGTTTCCTGTCCAGCCCATTGCTAAGACCTCCTCCGATATTGAACACTAAATTCTTAATGAATTTTGTAGGGGAAGATAATATCCTTTGATATAAAGTGTCTTCTTAACACAATCTTCCAGGTTCAATATTGGGGATTAAAATAATGGTTGATAACCATTAAATGGTAGAGAGAATCGCTCTCTTATATGTGATGGTCTCACAATTGGCTGCCCATGAAGCACCTTGTGGGTTGGAAAAAACTTTTGGGCTACAGCACTGACTGGCGGCGGCATGCCGCCAGTCCTGCCGACATATGCCGACCTATTCTGGGCTATTGAAAGCAGTTACTGTCTTCAGAGTAATGGGCGGCAGGTCGCCAGCAGCGGCTCTGCCGGCCGGCAGCCGAAGGATCCCTCTATCAAGTAGGACCTGGCGGAAACCGGCGGCAATTGTCTAAACTTTGGGTGGCTGACTGCCGGCCGACAACTTAGTTGCCGGCAGCTGGTCATAGTATGTTCATTGTCGTTGGGTCGTCGATCAGCGACACCCACGGCAAGTGGCGGCAGATCAACTGCCGGCCGACAGACACCCAACATGGCCGCCGACAGCTACTAGCTGCCAGCGGCCGGCCCAGTATAAGGAAAGGCAGAGAGAAAGAGGGAGGATGGAGGAAGGCAAATGCTCAGCCTTGCTGGCCTACATCCCGAATGAGGGTTCAAGTGGAAGGGGGAATTATATTCGGGTTTCCATCCTACCATATCCCATCCATATGGGCTATGGAAAGCAGTCCAAGGGAGGACTGAAGAACACTCTAATGAATATGAGGGTACCTGCCGGCAGCAGACAGGGAACCTCAGGCCAATTCTATAGATTACTCATAGGGTCAAATGTAGAATGACGGCCAGGGAGGGTGATGGCTCATCCAACACAAAAGAGACAGCGGGGAAGGGGTAAATGTCCTATAAGTAAGGTAATACCCGAAGACATTACCTAACTTGAAGGATTCTTATCTCATAAAGTAACCTCAAGTAGGGTAAATCATTTCCCCAGGTTGGGTTAGTCAAGTGAGACAGCAGCCACAGGACACAATCTCGCAAGAGAACAGAATCTCGTACCAGAGATCTTAGGCAAGGAAGAAATCATTTCTTCGGTCTAAGATCTACCAGCACAGGACTATCTGCTAGACCGAGGAAGGAGGAATTGTTATACAAAAACCTCCATGTATGGTCTAGGGAGGTCTAGCCTCCTGTAAAGACAACTTAACCTGACTTGGGAAATCATTTCACCAAGACAGTAAGATGCCTAACACAGACTTTTACTCTGATGTCCCGTTCTAAACTCAAAAACCGACTCAGTGGTTAAGAGAAAGAAATGAAACACCCCAGTAAATTTTGCCAGAACTCAGTTCACAGCAGAGCTAACTGAGGATAGCCTAGGCTAATCAGAGGGAAGGGGAATTGCTCTTAAATCTAGTCAAGAGATTAGTATCGACTTAAAATGTATAGGAGGTGTCAGTCTCCCCTTAGAAGACAATACAAGGGCAATTGGGGACATGTATGAAAGTATACTAAAGCCCCTAGGCTAGTAGTCTAGGAGCATTGAGAATCGTTCTCCGAAACTCTCTTGTGGAAGAGGAAAATCTTATGCAGTAATATCTTAATTGTATAAAATATTGCCTGAGCTTCAATAAAACTTTACCAGGAAGGTTATATCATGCAGGAAGTGTGTAGGTGCCTAGGCTAGGAAGCCTAGCACTCGTGAGGCTCGATCATTAATAGCCAAATCCACGACAACAATGACATAATATAAAAACCCCTAGCTAAATATCTAAATAGCAAAAGTTATTAAAGCAAATAATGCCAGGAAAGTCGTTCTGGCTAACTAAATGTACAAGAAAGAACGACCGCGTCCATGACGCCATCCGGCTGGCAACAGCTCTTGTTACGTTAATTACGATCTCAATCGAAGAGCAAAACTGGCAAGAACTTACATTTACAGAATTCAAAGATATTACTTAACTTTCCAGAAGCAGATGAGGCTGGTGAAGACATCATAGCGCCAAATAACTCCAAAATAGCAAGAGATAACACGGGATAACACCGGTCAACGAAGCTACGGTAGAAAGAATGGCTTGGTGGCGCCGCGCGGTGGCGATTTGGCGCACTATTTACAGTACGGTAGGAGTGTCGCCTCTTTAACGACTCTCCTATATTCTTGCCACTTTTCCCCTCGAAGCGGAAACGCTATTAGGGGTGTAGATAGCTATGAGACGTGTCAAGAATACGTCCTCTGATATTACGCGATATCCCTTTTTAAATTTTAAGGGATATTTGCTCCAGGAGTTAGAATTCTGGATACCTTTGGTAAATTTTCTGGGATATATCACTGTAGTCAAATATACCTAGGAAGCTACTAATGAAGGAACTTCCATCAGGACGACATGGCCTGAGCCCAATAATGCCATACATAGTGGAGTCATAATATGTTGATTTTTCCATTAGCTGATTAATTACATGGACATGGTCAGTTGTTTAATACCCATTTTTAAAACCTGTCTGGTCTCTTGGTTGACTAAAGTCTTTTTCTATTTTGTCTAATAAGATATTTGTAAATATTCTAAATATTACAGATAGTAATCTTATTGATCTGTAATTTTACAGTCTTTTGTTTCTCCAATTTTACAAATTAATACTACAAATATTATACAATTTCTATTTTTCCTAGTTATGCAATTCCCGAGTCATTTATATGGGTTACACCTAGTTTCGTTTTCTACAACCAGACAATCAAAAGAAAATTGGTTTGATTGCATCATGCCTCATTGCTAGGCACCTGCTGCGCATAACACATAACGCTTGTTTGAAGAACTTCCTCACAATACTCACCTGGTCAAAGACATGCGGGGCGGTTAAAGCAGGACCTTTGATAAATGACTCAGGTTTGTATAGCTAGGAAAAGTACAAATTGTATGAAATTTGTACTTTATTCCTAGGCAGCTATAAACTTCGGAGTCATTTATATGGGAGTCTTCCTTAAGTGGGAGGAAGTCTCTGTGAAGTTATGAGATCTGCCATTCATCTCTCACGATACAATTACTATTAGTAATAGCAAGAGATCAAGTGTTGCATAGTATCGACATTTCAATATATCATCAAATATATCAATAAGTAATCAATTTCAAGGCATTCTTACTTGCTTAGGGTAGATTTCAAGTGAAGACTTCTAGTCCAATCAAGATCACCATCCGCTTTAGTTCACATTACATACCTTTATAATGCAGAGAACAAATGAGGCATGAGATAAGAGCAGTTACGTGTCACATAAGAGCTTATAGTTGGATTATTTGTTGTGCTGCAACAATAAGGCCTATACAAAAGGTGCCTAAGACCTGTGTGTTCTATCTTTAAGATAATGGTTAGTAAAAGTGATTTGTGTCTTTCAAACACCAGCTTTTAGAGCTTTTAGAACTTGTGCTACAGAGTGGTTTTGGCAGAACACTAGGGTTGCAGCAAGCCTATGTATATCATGTGCTTGAGGGGGTCCCTTGGAGACGGTTCCCTGAGGATTTATAGGCACTCATGGTTGTTTCTCTCAACCAGAGAGAAATAGTGTTTCTGGATACTTTCTTTTTGGAGCAGCCAGCGCTCACAAACAAATTGGAGATTCTGGGCCTAAGATACTGCGTTCATTTCAAATATTTACACACTGCTCTTACAGGACATAGTAACATGTCATCCGGGTCATTAGTTACCTCTTTGAGTGACTAGATAGTGAAAGTCAAATCTGAGATCATTATCAACCGGATTCTGGGATTTGGCAAAAAAAATTTGGGAACAAAAGACAAAGGTAGTTCTCACCAACCTCTGAAAAGTGACATGAGATGATATAGACCATGTAATTCACTTACTCTCTTGGCTGAAGCTAAGTTATGGAGGGAAATGGTCTTTAAGGTAAGGTCTCTATCTAAGGCTTTATACATAAGTTTGTACGGGGCTTGTTTTAAGGCCCACAGAAACATGACCTTTGATCAAAGGGATTAGCCGGTGATGAAGTGTGGGACAGAGGTAGATGGAGAACGCTCGCCAGAAACATCGACCCCACATAAAAGTGTGAAAAGATGCAGACAAAGAAGAAGAAGAAGAAGAAGAAGAAGAAGAAGAACTCAAGTCACGTCCCAGGTAGGGGGTTTGAATTCTCGAGGAGGGCAAGACTGTTTGAAACTCCTAATCAGAGCTGAGTTCCCAAGAAGTGGAGAGATCCAGCCTTTTCAGTTTAAATACCTGCCTCCAGGCCAAGCAGTAGCCTTTTACCACAGTGACTGAAAGGGACTTCTTGTTCCTTAGGATCACCAAAAAGTCTGCAATCAGAGGATTAGTGGATTTGAGTGAAGCAATATTACCTCTACGACACCAATCACATAAAATTTCCCACTGCCTGGTAAACTTTGTTGGAAGACTTTCAGAGGTATACGGAAAGCTGCTTCGCAGTTGGTCTTGAAAAGCCTTTTTTTACGGAGGAGATGCTGGATAGTCTCTAGCCATGAAGAGACAGGCAATTCACTACATTGGGGAGTTTTTTATGTGAGGTTGGTGTAGCAAGTTTGGCTATTCTGGAAGTTCTCTTGGAACTTCTGTGAGAAGACCAGCAGGTCTGAATATAATTTTGCTGCTGGCCACTTTGGGGCTACTAGTATTACTCTGACTCCCTTGAATGTTAAGACTGTTCAATATCTGACGAATCAGACAGAACAGTGGAAAGGCATAAAAGTCAAGTCTGTCCCATGAGTGTTGAAATGCATATTCCATGACTGTAGCTTGGTCTGAGACTGAGGAGCAATACACCGGGAGCTTGTGATTCAGGTAGGTGGTGAACATGTCCAGAGATGGGGAACACTACAGTCACAAGTCTCTTTGACACTAGAGGAAGTAAAGACCTTTCTAAACTAACTGTCATCCCTCAACGGTTCAGATGGTCTGCAATGACTTTCCTCTTCCTGAGATAAACCTCACCGAGATAGTGATTGCCTGGATTATCTCTACTGCTAGATTGCATAGCAGGAGAAAGGCTACGCTTCCTTGTTTGGAGATGTAGATCACCACCATGGAGTTGTCGCTCATCAACACCACAAAGTAACCTTTAAGAGTCTTTGCGAAGGGGACTAATGCTAGCTGCACTGCTTTCATTTCCAGGAAATGTATGTGAAGGGTCTTTTCAAAGATACAGTATATAGAATGAGGAGGTATAGTCACTTTGGTCGCAGGGGTAGTTGTGGGGTATTTCCGTGATAGGCCTGGAGGACAGGGTGGGAGCGATCAAGGCAAGTTCTACCTTGGGTCAAAGGGATTAGGCCTGTATGTGTCAGATGTCCTTTTCACTCTGTTATCTTGTATATGTTTGGTTTTCTTTTGAATTCATATGGGTCATTGTACTATACATAAAAAATCGTGGATTGATAGTGATTGGCTCTCTAATATATAAAAGAAACCTTAAATTAATATGCTTGATAGGACTTTAAAATATTCAATTAGCACTTGATCTGGTAATGTATTTGTTTACAAAGCATTATTTACAATTTTATAATACATTATATAATAAACTAACATAAATATACATAGATAACACATAACAGTATCTGGCTTCATAATAGAAATGAAAAATACTTAGTAAAATAAAAAAAAAATAATTCAATTTTCATGACATTATCTAGATACTTTATACATCTTTTTCTTGTTTTGCCTACATGATAAAATATGACAAATTCGAAGATAATTTGTATTTTTCCTAACCATACAAACCTTAGCTATTTACATTGGGGTTTACCTTTTAGCGCAGCTGAAATGGCGAGCCATTAGAATTTAACGAGGGTGTATTACCCCCGCGCTAGTAGGGGAGTGGTAGCTAGCTACCCCTCCCCCCCCCTCACACACAGATGAATGCTCACTTTCACTTAGAGGTAGGACTTGTCTTGGGGGACAGGGCTGGCAGGCAAATATGTGTAAATAGCTAAGGTTTGTATGGTTAGGAAAAATACAAATTATCTTCGAATTTGTCATTTGTTCCGTAACCGAAATACAAACCACGCTATTTACATTGGGTGACTTACCCATTAGGTAGGGTGGAAAGTCCCCAGCCATACTGGCTTTGGCTTTACCCGGGGACTCAGAATCCGAGTGAGTAGCACTCGAGAAAAGGAGTCCCTGCACCTCACAAGTTCTTTGCTCCGCAAGGAACCGTGTGGCCTACATAAGCTTGTGTGTGAAGGAAGAAGTGTGACCCGTCCTAGGCAGTTGACCTGGAGTTCCAGAAGGAACTCTGGGTTAGGACGTTCCCAATACCACCTCGTCAGGGTATGGGGGACGCGACAGTATTGACTCAATACTCGGAACACAAGGAAGCATGGTTTACCTGCAGAGGTTCGAGGTCAGCTATGCAGAGACCAGGATGCTGCTTCCCCGTAGAGGGGATGATGAAGAAAGAAATAAGGGCCAGACATACTTCTTTCGTTCATGCAGACTAAAACCTGATAACAATGCCCTCAACCTTCTGCTACCTGTCCAAAAAGGAGCCTGAGGTTAGACCAGCTGTTGTGTAGCCACCACAGAGCGATAGAAAACGTATCGAGACTCCTGTGGGTCACGCCCTGCAGGAAGCGGGCTGCGAAGGTCATTAGACGCTTCCAGACTCCAGCTTGTAGCACCTGCGTCACAGAGTAGTATTACTCGAAGGCGAGGGACGTTGCGATGTATCCAACATCGTGCTGTAGGGCGACGTGACGGGGGAGGGTCTGGAGACAGGTCGAGATGAATGTCCTTGAGTCCGGGCTGAAGAGGTATACTGGTGACTCTCCCCCGTGTCCTCCTTGTGCTCCCAAATCGGCTGCAACTGAGGACAAACTGCAGCTGTTCCCAAAGCTAACCTCTCGATTCCTTTACTGGCAAGAAAGAGAAGGTCTTGGGACATCAGATACAGAATGGAGACTCGAAACCTTGAAGGAATTGGACCGAAGGGCCGGGACCCCCAGATTCTGAGTCTAGCCAACAACTCGGGAGCGAACCTGAATGTTGCCTTTCCCTCTTCCTTAGAAAGGGCGGAGTCGTACGAGACCAAGAAGATTGCTTACACACTGGCCATGGCCAGAGTGAGCAGGAGACCCAAGGCGGAATACAATTCGAGGCCTGTCGTAAAGGGTCTTGAGAAGATCTCTTAAAGGACTAAAAGTCCGAGCCATGCTCCAAGTTGGAGGTCTTCCTCCGACTAGGGCAGGGACGATCGTAGCTTCGCATGAGCGAGGAAAGATCCAGCGGGCAGGAAAAGGTTATTCCTTTAAGCCTGAAGGTCAGGGAAAGGCCGAGCGACAGGCTTCATTGCCGAGAGCGGAAAGGAGTTTCCTCCCGCCGAAAGGCAATAAGACCGTTATTGCTGGAGAAGAGGCCTCAAGGGAAGAGGTATATCTCCTACGGCACCAACCACTGAAGACTCTTCACTTTGCCTGGAAGACCCCTGCGGATGACTATCCCAGATGAAGCGACCTCCGTACCGCGACTGTAGCGGGTTGTCTCTTCTTGAGGAGGAGGCGTAGTGTCTCCAGGCATGAAGCCAAAGCGACGCCCCGGTTCGGGAGAGATGTCGCAGTGTGGTTGCTTGAGTAGTCTGCGCCGTGGGAGAAGCTCTCCCGGGAGTTCCGTCAGGGGAAGCAGAGGGTCCAGAAACCGTTCTGCGCATAGTCCCAGTGGAGCTCTCCCATTGGAAGGTTGACAGACAACCTGGTCTTGTTGAGACCCATTGTCCACAGACAAAAAGGAGGGAAGACGCAGGCGTCGAAGTTGTCCCACCAACACCGGAATGCATCTTGCCAGAGTCTCGGGGTCTGAGACTGGGGGGAAGAACAGCGGAAGCTTGAGGTTCCAAGCTGTCGCGATCAGGTCCCCCAGACCAGGACTTGCTGGTTACTCAAGGTCAAAGACCCCCAGGTACACTCTCTCTACGAGGCTCTGCTCGGATAGTCGGAGAGAACATTCCCCTGCCTGGAATGAGAGAGCCGATGGTGGTATTGAGAGAATCTCAATCATCCCGGTATCTCTACTGCAAGATGTGAAGGTGTGAAAATGCGTCCCCTGCTGGTTAGAACACGCCAGAATCATGAAGTCGACGCGCACGGGGCGACTCGGCAGGAGCTGTAGGATCTGTAGAGGGGCCAGACTACGGCCCCTAAGCCTGCCTGAATGATGAAGAGGTATCCTTCAGGTCTTGACCATAGGCCTGGACCGGAACATGCCCCCCCCCCCTTTCCTTTGACGAGTCCGAGAACAGCATCAAGAATGTGGGGAAAGGACGAGAATATCCACTACCATCAAGAGGCTCCATAGGTCAACACCCATTGCAGGTCTAATAGTTCCGCTGGTCCCATAGGGGCCAGGAAGTCCGGTTAAACGTTGCCTGAAACCACCGGAACTTGGACCGCCCCACATGGAACTTATCCTGAGGCGACCGTTCGGACTATAGACGGGTCAATGAGGAAAGGAGAACTAGGAAACGTTCCAAGGTAGAGCTGAAAGCTCTGCTTGACTGAGAACAGGTACTGCGATTCTCCTCAGTCTTGCCACAGTCAACTGAAAGGAAGGCTCGGAGGATGTGGCAACAGAATCTGGCGTCCCCAGGTGGTCACCCATCCAAGTACCGACCAGAACCGACGTTGCTTAACCTCGCTGGACGGACGAGAGGCGGGGTTTCCAACGTGGTAAGGCCGTTAACTCAATATCATGGCCAGATACTCCAGATGTTGAGGCAGAAGAAGAGAAGGCTCCAAGCAAAATACCATGAACCCACACTCATGGTAAGCATCCGGAAGCTTGTCCCGGCGCTGAAGGAGGTCGAACCCGAGCCTACCGCAGTTGACCAGCCCTCCAAAAAGCAGAGGAGGCGGAAGCCTGCCCCTGAGCGGCCATGAGGAAAGCAGGGAGAGTTCTCTGGGGAAAAAAACCTGCTATGCCACGGCGGGATAGCCACACTGCATCATAAGCAGGAATACTTGCAGTCTAGGCTGAATTCGACGAGCTCCCTGGAAGATGGATGGAATGGAAACTGAAAGTACCCGTCCTTCCGATCCAGGGTTTAAGGAGTCCTGTCGCCTCGTTACCAGTCTGATCGATTCTGCTGTTCTACGCTGGCCGAAGTTTGTTCGACAAACTTGATCAGGGCTGAGAGGTCGACTACGGAACTCCCCTCTCAGATCCTTCCTTACAAGAAAGGATAGACTGAAGAGGCCGGGGGTGAAGCCGTCGATGATCCTATGGAGGACCTTCGCCTAAGGTATGGATCATTCTGCCCAACCGGGCAACTCTTGCTGACGCTATGGCATAGAGGTTCAGAGACACTGAATTTGCTGACAGAGACGGCAGGCGCGATATCCTTGGCTGATCACAGAGATTGTGCGGGAATGGGCATCGGGAAGCTGTCATCCGGATGAGTAACCTTAAGCATCCTCCCAGCGAGAAACCTGCAATCCTAGAGTTTGTGAACCCTACCACTCCTTTTAGGACTATGCCCCCCCGGGGGAGCTTCCTGTGCCATCTGTTCCTGACAGGAGGAAACTGCAATTGGACACCTTGTCCCAGTTGTCGTAGCCGATAACTTAGGCCGACGTGGTTGAAAGAAAAGGGCGCTGGAGCCCTGCAGAGTCTGGAAGAAAGCGCCTTGGAGGAGTGAAAACGGAAGTCGATTTCCTCCGCACAGCCGCTGTCTAAGTCTCTGTCCTTGGGCACAAACAAACTCTTCTCAAGGATGGAAGGGTGGGCAGGTGAATGAGCGGAGTCCGAGGCGGCGAACGCAAGCGTTAGCGCGATGGCGAGGAAACGCGCTGCCGCGTGGGTGAAGAAGACCGCTGGCGATATGGATCAACAGGCGATCGGTGGTGAGCTGGTGAGCGCTAACGCGCAGGTTGGCGATGGCGCGTTGTGGCATGTCGACGCGTTGGCAAGCAGCATGCGCAGGTGAGCGATCGCGCGATGGCGAGCGATGGCGAGCAGCATGCGCAGGTGAGCGATCGCGCGATGGCGAGCAGCATGCGCAGGTGGGCGATCGCGCGATGGCGAGCAGCATCCGCAGGTGGGCGATCGCGCGATGGCGAGCAGCATCCGCAGGTGGGCGATCGCGCGATGGCGAGCAGCATGCGCAGGTGGGCGATGGCGAGCAGCATCCGCAGGTGGGCGATCGCGCGATGGCGAGCAGCATGCGCAGGTGGGCGATGGCGAGCAGCATCCGCAGGTGGGCGATCGCGCGATGGCGAGCAGCATGCGCAGGTGGGCGATGGCGAGCTAGTAGCTGGCGAACCATGTTCCTTCAGAAGCGTTGGAGAACGTTGGCGCGCCGGCTGTAACACACGCGGGCGATCCGGAGATCGCCGAGAGACAGGTGATCGCTGACGTGTAGAACGCTGTTGAATAGGCGATACTAAAATCACCTGTGCGCGCTGGCGAGCAGGTGAACGCTGGCGAGCAGGTGATCGCTGGCGAGCAGGTGATCGCTGGCGAGCTGATGATCGCTGACGAGCAGAAGGCAACGCGTGGAAGCCTGCGCATAGAAGAGTCCTTGACCCAGACCTGAACCGAAGTTCTAGATCGCGAGGGCGAACGTGGGCGCACAGGGCACGTAACAGGAACCAACAGGAACAGCAGGGATGATCATCATGAGAGCGCTGACGAACAGGAGAGCGCTGGCGAAAGGAGAGCGCTAGCGATCAGGAAGCGCTGATGAGCAGGAGAGCGCCTGTGCGCTAACACTGAGCAGGAGCAGGAGAGAACACAGCAGAAGGGCGCGCAGGGGAACCCTGACACGCAAGGGAAGAACCCCCGTGGGAGGCAACCCTTTGCCCCGAAGGGAACGTTGTCCGTCGGGAGACAGATGTCCATCGGAAGACCGTTGCCTGTCCGCTGGGAGACTGATGTCCGTTGGAAGACCGTTGTCCGTCGGGAAGACCGTTGCCCGTCGGAAGACGAGATCAAACTGCTGTCCATCTGCACCAAGGAGGAAGATCAAGAAGAAGGAGTTGTAGGCTGCAAACGGAGATTCAAAAAGGCGTCTCTTAGCACCCTTATAGGGAGATGAGAGGCCCTTACGACGAGGCGGACGGAGGGCCTTACGGCGAAGGAGGCCAACAGCAACAGCAGCAGAAGAATCCTCCGAAGAGGTGTCTCTATGAGTGTACTCTCTCGCGAACGAAAGAGAAACACTTCGTAGAAGAGACTGGTCAGCCAGTGACCTAAAAGGAGCAATCCTCCGAAGAGGGGCTCCTGCAGTTGCCCAGCCCCTTGAGCAAAACTGCAGGTGTGACCGCTCAGCACCAAGAGTATAGTCGCACGAAAAAAAGGCAAGAGAAGAACCCCCCAAAAGGAGAAAAACTCAAGCCTGGACAGGAAAAACTTCCCTCGGCAGGAAAGTTACCCGCCCAAGGAGGCAAGCCTCCTGAGAGTTCTAAAATGAACTGGAGAGCTGTCCGTCGTCATGGGAGTACTTCCAGTAGCAGGAGACACGCCCCTGACGAAAATACAAGGGGGGAGGCAGCAACAGCCGAATCCCCAGGCTTCAACAAGACAGCTCACACCGTTGCCATATTACAGAAACGAACTAGATTGGTAACTGTAAAAAAATAAAACAAAAATCATTAGTACACATTCATTCCCCCGGGAAGGCTCCGAAGAGGAATCCCGAGGGAAAGGAAACAAGAATTACACAACAGGCACGTGCCCTCACAACCACTTACACTCACGGAAAGAGAGCTGTAACCAAAACAGAATTATAACAATTATAATTATGAAACTATGTAATTATGTAATTTAAAAATGAATGAACACTAAAGAAAGAACGAAAACCTCGAAAGGAATCGTTCTACAAGCTGAAAAATTAACAACTACAATTAGATTCATAAACTAATTGAGACAAACGTACGGCGTAGCAACCCCCCCACACGGAAAGGAAGCTACAAGGGCGTGGTAACACGTAGTAAAAGGGTGAACGACCTCAAAAGAGAGAGAGAAAGACCGAAGTCAAACTCGATCGCCACCCATAAAATTACGCCGTGGTGGCCTAACTGCCGAGGACTCCACGTAGATATCGTACACTACACACACAACTCTGAAAAGGAAACTTACTGATTTCTATACTCAAATATATATACAAACATGAAAACATGTTTACATATATATTGAGTAAAAGAAAAGTAAGCGATTAAGTAAAGACAAAACAAACAATGGCTGCCAAGAGAGGACCAAGACAGAGACGTCTGTCACAGTCCAAGCCAAAAGTGAAAGTGGGCATTCATCTGTGTGTGAGGGGGGGAGGGGTAGCTAACTACCACTCCCCTACTCCCCCGCTAACTAGCGCGGGGGTAATACACCCTCGTTAAATTCTAATGTCTCGCCATTTCAGCTGCGCTAAAAGGTAAACCCCAATGTAAATAGCGTGGTTTGTATTTCGGTTACGGAACAATTGGGCATTCAGAATTTTCATCCTAAAAAACCTCTGACATCTAACAAAAAAACAATATTACTTTAAAAGGCAAGGATACACAATTTTGCTAAGTTGTATAATACTCCATTGCCTGGTCTCAGTGTATTTTCTCCATTATACTGTATGTTTGAAACATTTTTTCCATTACCTTAAATTTAAAAAAAAAAAAAACTCAGCACTTGATTCCATTAATTTATCATATCGCTTTACTACACTAATGCAGGTACCTTTCACTTTTTTCTTTACTACACTAATGTAGGTACCTTTCACTTTTTTAAGTTTACATCTTAAGAACTGATAATCTGGAAATTTAGATGTCACATAACCTCAACATATCAAAAGCCCTCTTCGTCTGCAACATTTTCTAAAGATCAGTCATGAAATCTGAATCTCCTGGCATCTTCTCATCTTCAGTAGAGGCAAACACCATTGCAGAAATCATAAGTTCTCTTTCAAGATCAGTTTCATTTGAATCATTATTTTCACAACTTTTCTCTTGACTAAACATTCCTTTCGACGTATTTGAAGATTCGCACTCCTTCATCAAGTTACAATTTTTCTAGTTATAGAGTTTCCTTTGAGGATAATCTTCTCCATAGGAAACATTGCTGTTAGCACGAAGCTCATTTTCATAACCTGATAAAATTTCTGCAATGAAGCGTTTCCAATTTTTCTCTTTTATCCTTTTCATTCGAAATGTAGGATACATTATCATCTGAAATGTAGAAAGAAAAACCATATCTCTCTTTCTCTTACACACACACATAATTTGTATGTGTGTCTATCTATATACTGTATATACATACATCAGTTGTCATTATGTCTTTATATTAATATGATCCTGATTGAGGTATGGAATATGCCAAGCTTTCCCTTTATAGTCTCTGTACATTTACTATATATACACACAAACCCTCATATATAAATACAGAAAACAGCTGTCATGAGTGTAAATAGTGTGAATAAATAAAAAAAAGGTATATAGGTTTTTCAAGTATTACTGAGAAATTGAAAAAGAAAGATTTCCAATCTTGTGAATCAGGCATGTGAAGTGTTGGGATTGCATTGATCTTCAGACATCTATATTTCATTGCTAGGGCTCACGATCCAAGAAGTTCCTGCTGCAGGTGTCTCTTATATGCATTTTCTTCAAAATGTTTACTGCACATGCGATGAGTAGTAGGGTTAAAGTTTTCCTTATTCTTACAATGATGAGCCCATTTCCGTCTTGTTTCCTCATCACGAGGAAATCGGAAAAAGGATGCCTCTTTTTTTCTACTATTTGAATAACAACCAAACACGGCGCAGTTGTTTGGCATTACTTAAATAATTTAGATTACATAGATAGTCAAAACTATGGTTGTATTCAAAGAATGTAAAACTAAATCACACCAGAGATGACTGAAGTGACCTGTGATCTACGTCTGAATGAAACGGTAGCTGACTTCTTGCCCTGACCTGTCCTCCAGGAGGTGTGGCCCTTGGAGGGGATAAGCCAAAACCCCACAAATGACACTACCTGCCATTCTACATACCTTGGTCTTGTCCTCTTTTGACATAGGTCCGAGATTTGCTTATTTCCTAGGTGAGCAGCCCACCCTTGGCGAAATGCGTCTGTGAACAGGAGGAATTGAGGCAGAGGAGCCTGTAGGGGCTTCCCACTAATATGTTCTCCTCGTTCAACCACCAAAGGAGATCTTTTACCATCTCCTGGGGTATCTGTAGCAGGGTTGCAGGGCGGTTTGAAGTCTGTGACCACTGATTCTTCAGAGCCCACTGCACCGAGCACTGATGAATTCTCCCAAAAGGGAAGTTTCTCTAATGAGGAGAGATGGCCTAGTAGCTTCTGCCAAGAGTGAGCAGGAAGCAGTTTCCCTTTCAGAAAGGTTGCTGCCAATACTTTGAACTTCAAGATTCTGTTGGTTAATGGAAGAGCTCAGGCTTGAACTGAGTCTATGTTCATGCCCAGATACCTGATGGATTGCTGGGAGATGAGGCTGGACTTCTGCAGGTTCAGTTGATCCCTAAATCCTTGCACAGATCTATGAGTAGGTCTCTCTGCTTTAACGGGAGAGCTCAAGATTCTGCTACGAGAAGCTAGTTGTACAGGTATCTCAGGAGCCTGATGCCGATGACATGAACTCAGGCTGAGACATGGGCACAGATTTTGGTGAAGACCTGGAGGGCTGTTGATAGGCCGAAGCACAGCACCCTAAACTGAAAACTTTTATCTCTAGCGAAAAACCTTAGGTTTTTCCTTTAGGCAGGATGAATGGAGACCTGAAAGTAGGCATCTTTTAGATCTATGGTGAGAAGGAAGTCATTCATCCTGATGGCCTGGAGAACAGAGGCTGGGGTCTCCATTTTGAACTTCATTTGTAGTACTAAGGGGTTCAAGTGGTAGAGGCTCTCCTGAGAGTCATTAATAGTTATAATGTCATAATTCGGTTGTTTCGTTTTAATTGTTGCAAAGTTCTTAACTTTTCCTTGGTCGTCTTTCCTTTCCATTGTGTCATTTCTACTGTGACTAGAATAGGTGACTAAGAAAGAATGGGAGAATTGAAGTTTCTCTCAGAGCTTGATTTATGAGGCGAGAGAGAGTTCTCAAGACTCTGCCACCTACAACGCATATGGCGTGGGCCATGTCTACGTCGACTGTTAATAGTTCCTCCTCCTGTGTCAGATGGAGGAGGGAGCGACTCTTGGGAAGGGGGGAAACATTCCATGTCCTTTATCTACACTCTGTACCTATAAGGAATTATCTGAAATAAAATAGTACTCCACAGAACCCATAGTTACGGCATCATGAACATTAGGCCAAGCGCTAGTGTGTGGTCTGTCACGATGATTAATAGGTTTGTCATCAGAGTGAGACACTAGCTTGTTATTAGTGTGCGTCAAGACTTTATCCTTCTGTTTCCTAGCCAAAAGTTTATAAAACTCCGGGAGAACCTTAAAGTAATGGGGAGACAATCTACCACGCCCTCTAGGGAGTGGTGAACATACATTAAATTGAACTTTAAAATCATTCAAGTTGCAGAGGAATACTCTCCTGCGTCAAAATGGCGACGTGCTTTGTGACGTCATGATGTTTAGGATTGACATCTTGCTTAGACCTGTTGGCCTGCCCAAGATGTGGAGGAGTTACCTCACGCTTTGAGATGGCGGCTAGTACAGTGATGTCATCACGTTCAGACTTGTTATTTTGAATGTTAAGCCTAGCTGAATTATTAAAAGCTGAAATTCTGGGTAAAGCAAAATTTGTTATACTCAGACTTCACAGCGTTATTGGGCTTGGATGCTCAAATAATAGGGAATGCAGACTAGACAAAGGAATAGTAGTTCCTACGACAGTGAAGGATTTATGGCTTAACTAGATAGGGGAAGCAGCAACTAGACCACCCCAAAGGTGGTCTCTAAGGTGGCAGAGAATTAATCCAGGGAAGGAATAATATCTTGCCTACCCAGGGCCAGCCTAGATAGCCCACAAGCTATCCTGTCCATCTATATAGCAACTAAGGACATCTCAGCCGCCAGAGAACTGGACTGGAAGGGAACAATGTTCTAAAGCAAGTACACACACTTACCAGGCAAAAAAAAAAGGGGGTAGGAGGGGAAGGAAGGGAGGCTTAGAAAATGGTGAGGCGGTAGGACAAGATGGCCTAACTGTAGTATTAGAACTAATATGTCATTCCAAGGGGTTTACAGTAAGTAAGCACAGAGAACGAGTCCTCACAACCAGCGGCCAGCCTACCAAAAACTAAGTAAGGAAGCCTAATAAATGGGTAAGGCGTGCTACAACCCTAGATGGAAAAGCATGAAACTATAAGCCCAGGGGCACCAACAGGGATAATAGCCTGGTGAGGAAAGGAAAAAGAAAAAATTAAATATTTTAAGAGCAGCAACAACAGCAAAATAAATATTTCTATATAAACCATAAAAAACTCTAACAAAACAAGTGGAAGATGAACAAGACAACTGTAAAACACTATCCACTGCTCCCAGAAGGACCTTCAGGGTTGCAGCTCCCTGCTATGACATATCGATAGCAAGGAAGGATGGGCGGCCTCACGAAACCATAAGGTTATGTGGTAGAAAATGAGGGTGCATATGTACACAAATACCAGTCATGGCCGACGGCTGAGAATCAAAGTTAGCCTAAGTCAAGACTGATAGCATACAAACATACAAAAAATAGCAAAAGGTATGATCCATAATCATACCACAGTTGTAAAAGAATATATAATACACATTCTTACTAGGCTATAAAAAATTTACTATGCAATTCTGAGCGATTTGGATACATGAGTTGCTGGCTTTGGCCATACGACGGCCGCAAGCAAATAACGTACGCCAGCACAAAAATACAAAGATGGAGTCGTGAAATTCTCCAACACAAAAGGAAATAGTACTCAACTTTGTCAATGAGGATGAAGCAGAGGCATCCATGATTTCAAAATGACTAAAAAAGCTATGAAAACATGCAGAAAACTCTGAAGCAAAACCGTCCAGATGGCGCTGCCAGAAGGAATGGTGAATGGTGAACCCGCATACATGTTCACAGTAACACACGGGGATCGGAGTTGTAACGGCTCTCTCGCCCATGTATCCAATCCTATCCCATGTCCTTCGAGGCAATGTTAACTTTATTCAGGGAAGGATAGCTGTGGCTTGTTTTAAAAACGTCCCTGTTTCATACACGATATCTCTCGGGATATTCGCTCCAGGGGATAGAACCCTGTGATACTTCTTAGGTAAAATTCTCTGGTATATCACTCTCAGAAATATCCAAAGTAGCAAGCTGCCTTTGAGGAACTTCCATCAGGACGACATGGCTCAAGCCCCAACCCTGGCAAAAAAAGAAAAAAAATATATATATATATATATATATATATATATATATATATATATATATATACATATATATACTGTATATATATACTGTATATATATACTGTATATATATACTGTATATATATATATATATATATATATATATATATATATATATATATATATATATATATATATATATATATATATGTGTGTGTGTGTGTGTGTGTGTGTGTATAATTTTAGATTTCATGGTATTTTGCATGTTTTACAGTAATTTCTAAGTCTGAGTTGTGTATGTTATCAGTTTCAGTATTTTATGATTTGTATTTGGTTGGTCTTAGTCTTAGGAAATATAGATTTAAAGACTAGGAGTTTAAATGTCATTCCTTTCCAAGAGCTCAATTTGATCAAGATTAACAAAGGGTAAAGTTTGTGCTGAAGGGACATTGTCAGTAGATTTGATTCAAGGTGTGAGGTTTGTGTATAGTATCCCACCACACCAGAGAGCAGCAGGAAAAGTGGAAGCCTAGGAAACTAACCCCAAACTAAGACGCCTTTCTCTTTTCTCTCTTTTAGTTTTGCCATCTTTATCTCTAGTCTCGGAAAAAATCAAGTAGTATAACATTGGCTCCTTTCACAACTGACTATAATAGACACAGCACAAATAGGGAGAATGTGAGTTCTCCACACAATGAATTTCTAGTGAGGATCCATTTTCACAGATAAGAACATATTCACTTTGTATTCTAAATGGAGCACATACAATACATAACTGCATCTAGAAGATGCTACAACAATTGATAAATGATCAATGAATGAATGATTGAAAATTATCTGACATCATAACATCAATGGTTATTCATGTTGATTGGAGTATGATTAATTAGGAATTAATTACTTAAAAAAGAAAAATATATAAAAAAATAAACAAATCATGAAATATTTAAAGGTTTAAAGGTCACTCATGAATGGCAGAGGCAAGGGACAGTGACATTGCCCTAGCAAGCAGAACGATGCCCTTGAGACTGACCATATATTATATGATCAGCGCCCAAGCCCCCTCTCCACCAAAGCTAGGACCAGGGAGGACCAGGAAATGGCTGCTGATGACTCAACAGATAGACCTATAGGCTTCTCCAAGCCCCTCAACCTTCACTCACAAGGATGGTAAGGTTGCAGACTCTAAAGGCACTAACGAGTTTGAGCGGGATTCGAACCCCCGTCTGACAAACATCAAGCAGAGACGTTACCAATCAGGCCACAAGAACTCCTAAGATTGTATATATTGTATAAAGTTGAGTAAGAAGACCAGCCTCCAATATGAACTTGAAAATGCCACTTCTCCTCCAACAATCTTGGTGAGGATGTGACAGATGATCAAAATGGCTATGTGATAGAGGGGACATTTCTGGGTCGACCTGTGACGGCCGGTGAAAAGTCCTTTCTACCTTTTCTGATATAAATCTTCCAAATATACCAGAGAAAAATAAAAGCATGGAATGCAGAGGTTACTACCCTCGCGCGAGCACCTTGTGAGTGTAGTGTATACATCATGGGCATGTGAAAACCACTATTCACAGGCTGTCTTCCAATTAGATAACTCCTTCATCAAAGGGAAGGGCTGTAACAAAGACCCCAGAAACCACACTTGTACCACGCCACCGCCACCTACACGAACACCCTCCAGGCCATCCTTCTGTTTTGGACTTGCCCGCTAAGTCGTAATTGTTTTGTTCGGTGTTTTTCGCAAGTGATTGTCGCTAATTCAACATGACTGACGTTGCTACTTCACCTTTACCAATGTTAAGTACCATAGTTTGTTTTGACAGTTTATTTCAGTACCAGGCATTTGTTCTTTTTCCAGTATTGTGGATTTTAGTTTGGGAAGCGGTTGGCCTGCCTCGGTATCGGCAGTCATTTTGGTTTTGTTCGCTTCGGTAGTTTTTCAAGTTAATATTGCCCATCTGGTACTCTGTCATCTAGGTTATATCACTTACGTTTTATGACCAATTTTATTATCATTATTTATTATTGGTTTTTACTATGGTATTTATTTGCTAGCAAGTCCAATTTGGACCTACGAAGAATATCGATCTAGTCTTTGTTATAGTTATGTACACGCCTCAGGAAGGTGCTCGTTTTAGACTACAGTGAACCCTCGCTACTTCGCGGTTCGACCATCGCGGATTCACCACTTCGCGGATTTTTTCCATAACCCATATATATACAGTAATATATATATATATATATATATGTATGCATGTATTTATGTATATATGTAGGTATGTATATGTGTATACATACAAATATATATATATATATACACACACACACACACACATATATATATATATATATATATATATATATATATATATATATATATATATATATATATATATATATATATATATATATATATATATATATATATATGTATATATATATATATATATATATATATATATATATATATATATATATATGTATATATATATATATATATATATATATATATATATATATATATATATATATATATATATATATATATATATATATATATATATATATATATATATATCTAAAGTAGGAAGATGTGATGTAGTTCTAAGGGAAAAGTATGGGAAATATGTCTGGGTAATAAGCAAAGCTCTACCTCCAGTTTGTTTCTTCATTATGATCAGAGATAAATGTAAACAAAACATTGGTTGCCATTTTTTATCGAGCTTTTTAGCGTGTTTAGGAAATGCATGATATAAAATCACCTTTAATATTTGTGCCTGTTTTAGTTTAGGGTACTGTAGTACATGCATTAAGTGTTCTGTACATTAAAGGGTAGTTTGTTAACAGAACTACGTACAAGGGAAGGTTTTAAAAGTCTGAATATACATGTTAAATAAATAGGTAAATATGGTGTCACTACTTCGCGGATTTTCACCTATCGCGGCCGCGACTGGAACCTATCTACCGCGATAAACGAGGGTTCACTGTATATCTTTATGTTTATTTGTTACGTTGTCGTTATTCTTCGTTCTTGGTTATTATAATTTTATCATTATTCTTATCATATTATTGTGTTATTTTGGTTCTTTATTATGTAACCTTGAGAGCGTGAGCATAGAGTGCTCGTTTTCTGTTGCTACAGTTACGAGTTACCCCTTCTCTCGTTTTCTTTATTAAGCTCGAGTAAGGGAGGTGGATTTCTCGTTTTCCGTTTTATACGATCACGAGTTATTCCTGCCTCCTCTTAATCTCCGGGTTGATGATATTACGTTTAATGATATTCACGTTTTACTGATGTGGTTACTGTTAATATAGCTAGCACTATTAATAGGTTCCGTTAGTGTATGAGTCATTATTTGGGATCGCTTTATGCCGACACCCTTAGCTCCGCCTTGAGTTATACTCCGCTATAATGGATACTCATTGGGTGAGAACTAGTTAGATATTTGGAGTGCAACGGTGAAATCCGGCACTCAGACTCCGGCTGCGGCCTTTTGCACATGAACCTTTGTCATGATTGATCACAATTACATTATTACGGTCCCTTTATTCATCGAATCTCCGGCTTCACTGGAGTTAACAGAGACGTGCAGCATTGAGATTAATATTATCTTACCGCTGAGGTTCACGATTTCACGATGACGGACCTTTGTCACCGGATCTCCGGTACAAACAGAGATCAATCAGACGATCAGAACCAGGGTACGAACCCTTTTTCATGAATAATCACAATTTCATTATTACGGTCCTTTTTCATCTCCGGCTTAACCGGATATCACACAGACGTTCAGCATTGAGGTTAATATTATCTTACCTCTGATGTTCACGTTTTCACTATGCGGACCTTTGTCACCGGATCTCCGGTAGCAACAGAGATCACTCAGACGTTCAGAACCGGGGTTAACATTATTTTACCGATGAGGTTTATAGTTACATGTTACGTGGTTACTGGATATTAGTATTCTATTGATTCATCTGTTCACTGACCAGAGACTCAAGCAACAGTAAATAGCCTCTCATGGCATGGTTGGTTTCGACCTGGCTTTTCATTAGAAGGGGCTAGCGTTCGATCCCAAGTACTGAGTAGAAATTTATTTCTATTTGAACATGATGTTGTATGGATATTTATCCATATATATACATATTTATAATTAAATATATGCATAAATATAGATATTATTATTAATTTAGATATTTGGTTGATCCCAGCCTGTGAATAGGATCACTAACCAGAGTTTCAAGGAACATCCAGACTTATGTCTCCTTTCTTTTACAGAAGGTCCGCCTACATGGTATGGTTCCCGGAGTCAGGCACGCTCTGCTACGAGCTGTCCTCCCTACTCCTGACCGATGATGTAAGTTGGTTCTAATTTGTTTCTTTTTGGTATCCTTTGGCAATGATTTAATTTGATCTGGATTTATGTATACATTGCTTATTGAGGAGAACGGTCTTCTCCTTCATCACTAATCCCCTCACTTCTTTCAGGATGATGATGAATCTCTCCGGCCTGCAAGAGCGGCTCTCTGCCCTTGGGTATCGAGGTTTGGAAGGAATGCTCCATCTGGCGGACCCTATCTCCTCGGAGTGTCCTCTCTAGGGTTGGACATCGACCCCATGGACGGGCAGGTAGGTGGTGATGAGTTTTGAGCCTTCAGCTTTGCCATTATCTGCATCACCGACCTAGGACCCTCAAAGGATCCTGATGTTCATATTACCTTGCATAAAACCGTGACTGCTAAAAGCCAGGGGTAGGGTTAAAGAGCAGATAAAACATATTCTAGGGCAAGCCAAGGGGCTATGACGGAGCTCAAAGATATGGTGGTGAGTCGGATCCGTTCAGGAACTCGGATGTCTCCCCCTACAGCCCCAGGCGTATCGAAGTAACCTCCTTCGATAAAAACAACACATAGAAATTTGCCTTACATGTCCCATATATAGATGGTACCATAACTCTGGATGGCATAGACGTCCGCCATCTGCAGGACCTAGAATTTGCTCTCAGGGACTAGAATTCCCATTCAACGGATTCGTTCGATTGAAAGAGCATGCCTTGGTTAGATTAGACAAGGTACCGAAGGTGACGGTAATATTTCCTAAAGAGCAGGCCCAATCTGTCTGGACCAGGATGTTGTCGGTCTGGGGGTACACTAATTCCAAGCTCACCCCATACAATGGGGACTACGCCATATCTACAACTGCTCTCATTATTACCTTGCCTATTATGGATAAATTGACAGGTCTTACTATTCAAGCTGACAAAGAAGGTTCGGCCATGCCGGCTCTTAAAGAGACGGACCCCACCTCGGGGAGCCCCTAGCCTCGATTTATCCCACTGAGACTTTGTTTCGGATATTCACGAAGAACCAATCTCTGTCCTTCCAATTCGACCTACACGCTTTGTGGTCTGCTCGGGTTAGTTGTAGGAAATACATTCTGTCTGAGGCCTCTATCAGACAGGAACCGAGCAGGCTGATAGTTTCCTCCTGATGGGGTAAAACCCTCTTCCCTCAGGAGGAGGTGAACAAGGTTCTACAAGATGATACAAGAGCAAACCAAAATTGCAGGAAAGGCAGGGCCTCACTGCCAAATAGAAGGTCGAAGACCAAAAGCAAGCCTCCAAGAAGAAGCAGAGAGTTACTCTCTACAAAACGAACCGGGGTCACTGCCATCAATAGTCAGTTACCCACTCGTCATCACAGTCTTCCTCTGATTCGACGCCTATGCATCCGAATCCCCCTCATCAGGTGGGCTACCTCACTGATTCCCCAGGTACACAGCCCAACCCCGTTTGGATGTCCTCGCCTGCATACAGCCCTAGCTCCGAACGCTCAGGTTCCTTTCGTGGACACCAGAGAGGAAGCTACAGGAGTAGAAGACAGTTCCGCCATCGAGGTGGACCTAGGAAAAAGGGGGCTCGGGGAAGGAAAGGACCTAGATTCACTCCCTCACAACGAGGTGGTCCTGGTAGGGGAGAGGCTTTTCCACTTTCAAGACCATTGGACCTTCGGTCCGTGGGCTCATAGCATAATCTCTAAAGGTTTGAGGAGGAAATGGCCACAAGGTCCTCCTCCTCCACCAGTGACCTTCTCCCAGAAATCCACTCCCATCCTGAAAGAGTACACCACAGAGTTACTCAAGAAGAAAGCAATCAAAGAAAGCAACCGAAGTTCCAAGGCCGCCTGTTCACAATTCCGAATAAAGGCTTGTCGGCATTGAGAGTGGACCGGGACTTGTCAAAGCTAAATTCTTACATTCTCTGCGACAAGTTCCGGATGTTGACTATCTCTCAGGTACGGACCTTACTTCCCTGTGGGGCCGTCACCACCTCTGTCGATCTTACCAACAACTATTATCATGTGCCTATAGCGCGAAACTTCTCTTCTTATCTGGGTTTCCGCCAAAAGCCTTTGCGCTCAAGACATGCCCTTCGGCCTCAACATTGATCCCAGGATATTCACGACACTGGGAGAGACAGTGTTGGAACAACTCAGGAACCAAGAGATACAGATCATTGCTTATCTGGACGGTTGGCTCATTTGGGCCCGGTCGGCCATAGAAGGCAACAGAGCTATGAAGGAAGTACTTCGATTTCTCAACAACCTGTGATTTTGGGTCAATCTCCAAAAGTCTCGCCTGCAACCATCAGGCCACTTAGAATGGTTAGACATTCAGTGGGACCTTTCGAAGCACACGTTGTCTCTCCCTTCCAAAAAGGTAAGAGGAATAGCTTCCAAGATCAAGAATTTTCTCAAACACAAACAGGTGTCCAGAAGAACCTTAGAAAGTATCATCGGCCTTCTCCAATTCACTTCAATAACAGGTCTCCTATTAAAAGCCAAACTCAAAGACATCAATCGAGTTTGGAGAAAGAGAGCTATAGTACCTTTAAGAGACAAGGTCTCGAAGATCCCGTCTTGAAAATGAGACTACGCCCATGGTCCGAACCGAAGAACCTCTCCAAATCGGTTCCTCTACAATTCCCACCTCCACAAGTGACATTCCATACAGCCGCGCCTCTAAGTGGATGGGGGGATTACTCCGAACATCAGATGTTTCAGGGCTCTTGGTCACCCGCCATGAAACAGTCCCATATCAATGTTCTCGAAGCCATGGCAGTGCTCTTGACCCTGAAGAGACTCTCTCCTCCGAGGTCGAGCCACATCAGAGTAGTGTCAGACAGCACAGACGTAGTACACTGCGTCAACAGGGGAGGATCCAAGTCACCCAACCTGAATCGGATCCTGGTCACTATCTTCGCCTGGCCAACAGAAAAGAACTGGTTCCTGTCAGTAACTCACCTAGCGGGAATCCAGAATGTGAGAGCGGACTCACTAGCCAGGACGAAACCACTGGAGTCAGAATGGTCTCTAGACATAATTTCATTCCGGTGGATACTCAGGAACCATTAGAAGAAGGTTTACCTATTTCCCCCAGTGAATCTTCTAATGAGACTTTTACACAAACTACGCTCCTTCCGGGGGGCAGTGGCTTTAGTACCACCTCACTGGCCAAGAACAGTTGGTTTCCTCTCCTCCTCGAGTTGAAACTCCGTCCCTTCCGGATCCCGTTCCCCAAACTGACTCAAGTAATCCAAACTCACTGTGTCAGATTACTCAAGGATAGCCAAAACTCTGAACTTTGTGGACTACAGGAAGTTTGCAGCTCGTAGAGACGCGAACATTGAACCGGAAAACAATCTCTTCATCGAATCAGACAAAAGGGACTCGACAATTCGCCAATATGATACGGCCGTTAACAACTAGCAGATTCCCTAAGAGTTCAGACCATACTCATATGTCTCCGAATATAGACATCTCTTTCTTGAGGTTCCTATTTGGCAAAGGCCTAACAGTTAGCACTTTAACCACCATCAAGTCAGATTTGAAGAAGATCTTCCTTGTTGGGTTTAACATTAACCTAGCTGATTCCTATTTCTCATCTATT
Source organism: Palaemon carinicauda (assembly GCF_036898095.1). NCBI lineage: Eukaryota > Metazoa > Arthropoda > Malacostraca > Decapoda > Palaemonidae > Palaemon > Palaemon carinicauda. Next base: position 70,181,424 of record NC_090740.1, on the reverse strand, counting down.
CCAAAAACATGTGCTAGGCTTTGACCTTCGGTTCGGCCACAAAAGGACTCTGGTCTCTGAACGGTGTTCTCAAAACTTGCGCCGGACACGGACAATGAATCCTGCTCTTATATCACTCTTCTTAGGAAGACTTTATTTCTAATGGCTTTGGCCTCAGGTGATGGAATATCAGAACTGGCAGCTCTCTCACGAACCCGGAAAACATAGATTTCCTCCCTTCAGCCGAAGTACTCCTTTCTCCAGACAATGCTTTCCTAGCTAAAAAATGAGGATCCGCAAAATAGGTGCTCCCCTCGGAAGATTATTCTTCTTCCCCAGGATCTTTTCTCTGTGTCCAGTCACTACTCTCAAGGTCTTTTTAGCTAGAACTGCCACCCGCTCGTCTGGCCCCTTGGTTATCAGGGAACAAGGAGGTACTATTTACATTCACGGTATCAGGCAACAAATCCTCTACTTCTTTAAACATACTAATCCGGAATCATTTCCCCAGGCTCATGATATACGGAGAGTAGATACCTCCATCAATTACTTCCAGAACAGGGACTTTGATGATTTTTGAAAAATATACGGGTTGGAAATCCCCTATGGTTGTCAAACGCCACTATCTAAAGATCTTACAGGCCCTTAAATACCCGACGATGGCAGCGGGGAGCCTTTTCCCTCCCCATTAATCTCTACTTCTTCCTTTCTTCCATCTCTTCTCTTCTCCCTCCTACCCGCCACTCACACCACGTCGCCACTCTCCTGGGTAGTTCGTTAGCCCTATAATATTTGCCATGTCTAATTCCTATGGTTTAACTGTTATTGTAGTTACCGTTCCTTTAATGTTTAGATATACTTAGACATGTAAGGTTTGATGCCTTTTGTGATTCGACACTCAGTTGATTCCTTGTCATCTCAGTTATTTAGCCTTACGTTCCCTATGTCATTTGGCTAGTTGGTAATTGGACGTTTCTTACATTATTATATTATATTATTGTCATACATGGTGATTGTATTCTCCTCATTATGTTATTACTTTATTGGGATTGGAAGGCATTCTCTGGTACATTTTCACCGGCCGTCACAGGTCGACCCAGAAAAGGGATTTTGACGAAGGAAAAATCTATTTCTGGGGAGAGACCTGTGACGCCCGGTGAAACCCTTCCCGGTTATTTTTGTACGGACCCACCCTTTCCTTGCCAAGCCATATGTTCTTGCAGAAGGATGACCTGGAGGGTGTTTGTGTAGGTGGCAGTGGCGTGGTACAAGTGTGGTTTCTGAGGTCTTTGTTACGGCCCTTCCCTTTGATGAAGGAGTTATCTAATTGGAAGACAGCCTTGAATAGTGGTTTTCACACGCCCATGATGTATACACGACACTCACGAGGTGCTCGCGCGAGGGTAGTAACCTCTGCATTCCATGCTTTTATTTTTCTCTGGTATATTTGGAAGATTTATATCAGAAAAGGTAGAAAGAAGGACTTTTCACCGGCCGTCACAGGTCTCTCCCCGGAAATAGATTTTTCCTTCGTCAAAATCCCTTAATTTACCGGCTTGTTAATTTTTCTGGTGTCTCTTTCCAATGAAAACACAGTGTTTTAATTACATTATGGTGATTATTTATACTGTATTTTCTTCTCTCTTCTAGTCAAAGCTTTCCTCCTTTGAATGAATAGCTCACAAATTTCAGATAGTTTGATTGAAATAAAGTTACAATTTACAATGCCTGTACTACTCTATGAAGCAAAGATATGGGCAACGACAAAGGACATTATTTTGAAAACGTATGACAAAATGCAAGATTTATATCTTGGAAGTGTTGGGAGAACTTAAAACAAATAAAGAAGTTGCTGGAAAAAAATGTGTTCAGAGGCTGAAAAAAAAACTGGTATCTCAAAGGCAGAGATAGGTTGAGTATTTAATGAAAAGAGGAAAGGGATTAGATAGATAAGTAGTATATATGCCAGCAAGAAAAAAAATCAATAGAAAAGACCTGGAAACCATAGAGAGGAGTCAAACATAGCAGCTTGACCAAAAGGGAATTCAGAAAAAGCATGCAATAGAGATGATATTGAGAGAACCCATTTCATATAAACCTTGTACTGTAAAGGGAAAACAACTTAAAAAGGTTAATGATTATGAATCTTGAATTACCTCTCAAATTAGCAATATCTATACACATTAGCAAGCAAACATGTGCTTTATATAACTTAAGGGTGACATTCCCCATTCAGTAGCCTATATTTGTTCCATATGTATGCAGAGTGGTGCTATCAAAATATGTTGGTCAAAATGACCCAATCTACAAAACTGTGTAGTAAACCATAAGGTAAAAAATATCTCATGGTTATAAATCTTTGGCCTGACTAATCAGGTTATTTGGACAATAAGTAAATTTGAAAAAACCATGCAACTGATCTGTGTAGGTACAGATTTTGTTACTGAGGCTGTTACTTTCATAAGTTATTACATTATTGCTTTAAAATAACAGTACACATAGGGAACATAAGTTAATTCTTACTATCTAATTTATAACAGATATTCAAATGTTTAATACCTTTAATACTGGGACAGCTTCATACAATTTTTGCTTCTTGTTTAGTCTGCGATGGACTTCAGCATTTATCTTGCTTCTTTTCTTGTCTGCCTGTTCTTGATGCCATGATCGTGCTAGGTCAATCTGAGATGCAGTCAGTAATCCCTATTGCAAAACAATGAAAACATATTTAATTCTCTATCAAAACCCTGGCAATCTACTGGACACAATCTATATACAAACTATAACAATGACCATAACTATAAATAAGATATGAAATTGCAGATATGATGATCACTTTTTACTTTTACTTTTCCAAAATAGTGCTGCTACCATAGTGTTAAGTTCCTAATGGCACTTTTTATATAAACATAAGCTCAAGTTCATAAAAACAAGATAACTAAATGTTTAATATACTTTTCTGGTTACCTAGGTTTATGAAACTACATTTTTTTACTTTCTCTCATTACAGTACTTAATACCTTGTCAACCTTTCCCTTTACCTAGGATATAACCCATATACAAAAGATATTCTTCATAATATAATTTAATATTTCTATACCTTCCTTCAAATCAAAAGCTACTAATTCAGAAGTGAGAACTTCATAAGTTTGGAATGAATAGGAATAGAAAATATTTTCCCAGTACTTTTTCCCCTGTTTTTAAGTCCCCATTAAGAGCTGGACTGACCAACTGACACCAACTATTGCATCAGTTTAACTGAAGTTATGGCAACTTAATACTAAAAATGTTGCTTCCATTTGAGTGAAAAGAAGGGGGCTATTATGAATCGAGGGTATGTACTGTACAAAAGTAATAGACTGTATTATAAATTTATTTATTTCTGTTAATCTTACCTTTTAATCAAACATTTCAAAGTAGGTAGTAATGAGAGATGATAGTTAATACACTAAGACACCCAACGAAATGAATGAAAATCAATATCTTAAATTTCATCAATGTATACATCCTCAATACAACATTCAAGATCATGTCATAAAGAAAATGAGCATAGAATAACAATGGAGGTAACATCAATTACAAAATTATACAGAATAGTCTCTCTATGTCTTACAAGAGGTTGTCCTAGTCACATTACAGAAAGTCAGTATCTGAAATCACATCAACAAGCATATGCAAGTACTGAACTGTCTATTTCCTCATATAAGAGAATTTTTAAATCCTTAAAAATATCCAACAAAATAGGAGATCCTCTTATATTATCAATCTTAAAAGATAACTTTTATTTCAATAGCCTAGAGAATCCCCAATGTAAAGCAATATGATATGGTGAAGTATACTTGCTTAGTTCAGCTTACCAGAATATTTCTTCATTGATATTTAGATATGCAAAGTAAAATTAATAGAATAAATGTTAATTAAATGAATAAAAATTACTTATAAACAATAAAAATATAAAAAAAAATTATATAAACCAAGCTAACAGCGGTAACTATCGAGATATGTAACAGCTGACTGCAGCACACAAACTGCCACTTAGTATAGTTTAATGTATTTACACTACTTAGGGACTGGGTAAGTACAGTTCATTATTTACAGTATGTAAAGTACTGTATTTATATATAAATAATATGAACACCATTCAACTGATACTCAAGTTTATAAAATTGAGGTATAAATCTTATTATGAAGCATTACTATTTCAAGTCAATTGCTTTTCATACATTCCATGAAACTCACTGATTATTATTATTATTATTATTATTATTACTTGCTAAACTACAACCCTAGTTGAAAAAGCAGGTTGCTACAAGCCAAAGGCCCTCAACAGGGAAAAATAGCCCAGTGAGGAAAGTAAATAAAGATATAAACTACAAGAGAAGTTCAAGAACAATAATAATGTTAAAATGTTATTTTCATTAGTAAAATAATTTTTTGAATATACTTACCCGGTGATCATGTAGCTGCAGCTCTGCTGCCCGACAGAAAAAACCTACGGGCGGAATACGCCAGCGATCGCTATACAGGTGGGGGTGTACATCAACAGCGCCATCTGTCGAGTAGGTACTCAAGTACTTCTTGTCAACACAGAACCAATTTTCTCCTCGGTCCACTGGGTCTCTATTGGGGAGGAAGGGTGGGTCCTTTAATTCATGATCACCGGGTAAGTATATTCAAAAATTTATTTTACTAATGAAAATAAAATTTTTCAATATTAATCTTACCCGGTGATCATGTAGCTGATTCACACCCAGGGGGGTGGGTGGAGACCAGCATACATGTTAACATTAGAAGCTAAGTATTCCGTATTTCATTTTAGCAGTTATTCAAAATAACAAACATAAAATTAATAAGTACCTGGTAAGGAAGTCGACTTGAACAATTACTCTGCCTTTTTAAGTACGTCTTCCTTACTGAGCCTCGCGATCCTCTTAGGATGCTGAGCGACTCCTAGGTGCTGAAGTATGAAGGGCTGCAACCCATACTAAAGGACCTCATCACAACCTCTAATCTAGGCGCTTCTCAAGAAAAGAATTTGACCACCCGCCAAATCAACCAGGATGCGAAAGGCTTCTTAGCCTTCCGTACAACCCAAAAACAACAATAAAAACATTTCAAGAGAAAGATTAAAAAAGGTTATGGGATTATGGGAATGTAGTGGTTGAGCCCTCACCTACTACTGCACTCGCTGCTACGAATGGTCCCAGGGTGTAGCAGTTCTCGTAAAGAGACTGGACATCTTTAAGGTAAAATGATGCGAACACTGACTTGCTTCTCCAATAGGTTGCATCCATTACACTCTGCAGAGATCTGTTTTGTTTGAAGGCCACTGAAGTTGCGACAGCTCTAACTTCATGTGTCCTTACCTTCAGCAAAGCATGGTCATCCTCATTCAGATGAGAATGAGCTTCTCTAATCAAAAGTCTGATGTAATAAGAAACTGCGTTCTTCGACATCGGTAAAGCAGGTTTCTTAATAGAGCACCATAAAGCTTCTGATTGTCCTCGTAATGGCTTCGTACGTCTTAAATAGTACTTAAGAGCTCTTACTGGGCATAGTACTCTCTCTTGTTCGTTTCCAACCAAACTGGACAGACTTGGAATCTCGAACGATTTGGGCCAAGGACGAGAAGGGAGTTCGTTTTTAGCTAAAAAACCAAGCTGTAAGGAACATGTAGCCGTTTCAGATGTAAATCCTATGTTCCTGCTGAAGGCGTGTATCTCACTGACTCTTTTAGCTGTTGCTAAGCAGACGAGGAAAAGAGTCTTCAAAGTGAGATCTTTAAAAGAGGCTGATTGAAGCGGTTCGAACCTTGCTGACATCAGGAACCTTAATACCACGTCTAAGTTCCAACCTGGTGTGGCCAACCGACGCTCCTTCGAGGTCTCAAAAGACTTAACCCTGGATAGGTACGGTCCTCGGACACCCCTTTAAGGGTATACTCGGACGCGAACGACCCCGACGCCAAAAAAAATTCTTGAAAAATCAGTTTTTGCAGTAACCTCCTTTTTTCTTTTGCCAAAAAAAACTTCAATGAATGCTTAAAACAACTGTAAAGATAAATACTACTCATCTGCAGAAAAACTATTTATTGTAAATATTTTAAAAAATTAAGTAGAAAAAAAAAAGACCTGACATAAAAATTCATAAAAAAAAAGTTTATACATATATACACAAATCCTTTTAGGAATTGATTCTTGAATGTTTAGGACACATCTTGATGTATTTTGGATGAAGTCAGACCCATGGAGGTGAAGATCTGAAATGAGAAAAAAAGGGTAACTTTTTTTGGCCAAAAAAAATTGTCCAAATTTCATGAATTTTTTTGGGTACCCAAATGAAATAGGAAGTGGCTAATTTTTTTAGGGAATAAACATATGTTATCCTAAAATAGAAATATGTAAAAAAATCTTCATTATTTTGTAAATTACATTTATATCAGGGGCCATATCTAAAGGTAATTTTTTGAGTACTTGGAAATTTCGTAAAAAAATACATATATTTAATATATAATATGATATTTATGCAGGTAAAAATATACCAGAATATCACAAATTCTATAGGGAACAAGAATATATATAGATAGGGCAGCTTACGCTTCGGATATGTCCACAAAATGGCCGCCAACCACACTGACTCAGACTCCCTAATCTGCCACTTGAAATGTAGGAAGGGTATGTCAATTCCAAGGTGTTATTTACTAATCTAATTATTATTGGATATGCATAAAAATTGTATGGTGGGTTGCTGGATAATTGTCGATTATTTTACGACTATAAAATTAAAATTCTGACCCAAAAAATTTTTTTTGAAGGGAAATAAAATCGAAAAAAAAAATGTAAAACAATATTTTAGCTAAAAAAATTTGATGATATTCAATCAAAAAAAAAGTAAACAAAATTTTCCGACAAATAAACATCTAGAGGAATCATTACTCTGTGATAGTTCCTTAGTACGTAGTAATTTTGAAAAAATTGGGAAAAAACGAAAAAATGGCAATCACCAGAAAATCGAACACATACCTATATATACGCCATATCTGGCTAAAAAAAAGATAGGCATGGGTAGCCAGATCATCTAGAAACACTTTCCAACACTATAAAAATATAAGTTTTGCGACACTACTTGCCAATTCCTTACGGTAACATGACTAAGCAAAAAAATGCAAAACAAATAAAAAGGGGCACTCGTGGAAAAATGGCCATTCTAATATACGGCATGTCAGAAAAAAAAAATTTCAGCCACGTGCTAGGCAAACCATCAAGGCATATTTTCCGACAAATAAACATATAAATGAAATATTACTCTGTGATAGTTCCTTAGTACGTAGTAATTTTGAAAGAAATGGGAAAAAACGAAAAAATGGCAATCACAGGAAAATCGAACACATACTTATATATACGCCATATCTGGCTAAAAAAAAAAATAGGCATGGGTAGCCAGATCATCTAGAAACACTTTCCAACACTATAAAAATATAAGTTTTGCGACACTACTTGCCAATTCCTTACGGTAACATGACTAAGCAAAAAAATGCAAAACAAATAAGAAGGGGCACTCGCGGAAAAATGCCCAACATTCTAATATACGGCATCTCAGATAAAAAAAAAAGACATGCACGTGTTAGCCCAACCATCAAGGCACACTTTCTAACACATAAACATGAAAAAAAAATCAATAATATACGGCAATTCCTTACTACGTAGTAAATTTTTACAAATATTGAAAAAAAAACAGAAATTGGCAACCGCAGTTAAATACCCAATATACCAATAACTACGTCGTATCTGACAAAAACAAAATCACGCATGGGTAGCCAGATCATCTAGACACACTTTCCAACATTAAAAAAGCAAAAGTTTTACGACACTATTTCGCAATATCTTACGGAAAAATGACTTGGCAAAAAAATTAAAAAAAATTAAAAAGGGACACTCGCGGTAAAATGCCCGACATTCTAATATACGACATCTCAGATAAAAAAAAAGACATGCACGTGTTAGCCCAACCATCAAGGCACACTTTCTAACACTTAAACATGAAAAAAAAAATGAATAATATACGGCAATTCCTTACTACGTAGTAATTTTTACAAATATTGAAAAAAAAACAGAAATTGGTAACCGCAGTTAAATACCCAATATACCAATAACTACGTCGTATCTGACAAAAACAAAGTCATGCATGGGTAGCCAGATCATCTAGACACACTTTCCAACACTAAACAAGCAAAAGTTTTACGACACTATTTGGCAATATCTTACGGAAAAATGACTTGGCAAAAAAATGAAAAAAAATGAAAAAGGGGCACTCGCGGTAAAATGGTCCTCGTGGTGATGAACGACATTTTAACTAAAAAAAAAAACATGCACATGGTAGCCAAACAATCCACCAAGACTTTCCACAACTGATAACCTATACAAGTTGCACCATTCTACGACAATTTCATAATACGTAATAACTTTGATAATTATGCAAACTACCTCAGAAGGGTAAACTCGGACGCGAACGACCCCGACGCGTCTCAGAAATCGGGGAAGGAGTACAGCTACAGCAATGCACATCTGGACACTACTAGAGCGTGTAGGGGAGACACCTCCTGCAGGTCGATCACCCACAAATTCAGTCACAGGGGTTAGTCACGTGAGAAAAACCTGTTTTTTTTTGACGCTCGGGGTCGCAAACGACCCACCGTACCTATCCAGGGTTAAGGAGGTCCTGTAGATCTTTGTTGTTGGAAAGATCTAAGCCTCTGTGGCGGAAGACTGCTGCCAACATGCTTCTGTAACCTTTGATCGTAGGAGCTGAAAGGGATCTTACCTTCCTTAGGTGTAAAAGGAAGTCAGCTATCTGAGTTACAGAGGTACTGGTTGAGGATACTGAATTCGCCTTGCACCAGCTTCGGAAGACTTCCCATTTAGACTGGTAGACCTTGAGAGTGGATGTCCTCCTTGCTCTGGCAATCGCTCTGGCTGCCTCCTTCGAAAAGCCTCTAGCTCTTGAGAGTCTTTCGATAGTCTGAAGGCAGTCAGACGAAGAGCGTGGAGGCTTGGGTGTACCTTCTTTACATGCGGCTGACGCAGAAGGTCCACTCTTAGAGGAAGAGTCCTGGGAACGTCTACTAGCCATTGCAGTACCTCGGTGAACCATTCTCTCACGGGCCAGAGGGGAGCAACCAACGTCAACCTTGTCCCTTCGTGAGAGGCGAACTTCTGCAGTACCTTGTTGACAATCTTGAACGGGGGGAACGCATAAAGGTCTAGATGGGACCAATCCAGAAGAAAGGCATCTATGTGAACTGCTGCTGGGTCCGGAATCGGTGAGCAATAATTTGGGAGCCTCTTGGTCATCGAGGTAGCGAACAGATCTATGGTGGGCTGACCCCACAAGGCCCATAGTCTGTTGCAAACATTCTTGTGAAGGGTCCATTCTGTTGGGATGATCTGACCCTTCCGGCTGAGGCGGTCTGCCATGACATTCATGTCGCCTTGAATGAACCTCGTTACTAGAGATATGTTTCGATCTCTTGACCAGGTGAGGAGGTCCCTTGCGATCTCGAACAACGTCATCGAATGAGTCCCTCCTTGCTTGGAGATGTACGCCAAGGCTGTGGTGTTGTCGGAGTTCACTTCCACCACCTTGCCTAGAAGGAGGGACTTGAAGCTTCTCAAGGCCAGATGAACTGCCAGTAGCTCCTTGCAGTTGATGTGCAGTGTTCTTTGATCCGAATTCCACGTGCCCGAGCATTCCCGACCGTCCAGTGTCGCACCCCAGCCCGTGTCCGATGCGTCCGAGAAGAGAAGGTGGTCGGGGGTCTGAACAGCCAGTGGTAGACCTTCCCTGAGCAGAATGTTGTTCTTCCACCAAGTCAGTGCAGACTTCATCTTCTCGGAGATAGGAACTGAGACCGCTTCTAGCGTCATGTCCTTTCTCCAGTGAGCAGCTAGGTGATACTGAAGGGGTCGGAGGTGGAGTCTCCCTAACGCGATGAACTGGTTCAGCGATGAAAGCGTCCCTATCAGACTCATCCACTGTCTGACTGAACATCGGTTCTTCTTCAGCATGCTCTGGATGCATTCTTGGGCTTGACTGATTCTGGGGGCCGACGGAAAAGCCCGAAAAGCTTGACTCTGAATCTCCATACCTAGATATACTATAGTTTGGGATGGGACGAGTTGGGACTTTTCCATATTGACCAGGAGACCCAATTCCTTGGTCAGATCCAGAGTCCATTTTAGATTCTCCAGACAGCGACGACTTGACGCAGCTCTTAAAAGCCAGTCGTCCAAATAGAGGGAGGCTCTGATGTCTGCTAAATGCAGGAATTTAGCAATATTCCTCATCAGTTTGGTAAACACTAGAGGTGCCGTGCTTAGGCCAAAGCACAGGGCTTGGAACTGGTATACCACCTTCCCAAAAACGAACCTTAGAAAAGGTTGGGAATCTGGGTGGATGGGGACGTGAAAGTACGCGTCCTTTAGGTCTAACGAGACCATCCAGTCTTCCTTCCTGACCGATGCTAGAACCGACTTCGTCGTCTCCATGGTGAACGTCTGCTTGGTGACAAAGACATTTAGAGCACTGACGTCTAGCACCGGTCTCCACCCTATTGTCTTCTTCGCCACTAAGAAGAGACGGTTGTAGAAGCCCGGGGATTGATGGTCCCGGACTATGACTACCGCTCCCTTTTGTAGCAAGAGAGACACCTCTTGCTGTAAAGCTAGCCTCTTGTCCTCCTCTCTGTACCTGGGAGAGAGGTCGATGGGAGTTGTTGCTAGAGGGGGCTTGCGCAAGAATGGAATCCTGTACCCCTCTCTGAGTAACTTCACAGACTGTGCGTCTGCACCCCTGTTCTCCCAGGCCTGCCAGTAGTTCTTGAGCCTGGCTCCCACTGCTGTCTGAAGAAGGTGGCAGTCAGACTCTGCCTTTTGAGGACTTGGAACCCTTCTTCTTGTTGCCACGTTGACTAACGGCACGAGTACCTCCTCTGCTGGAGGTTCTGCCACGAAAGGGCGGAATGAACCTAGACGCTGGTGTGTCCATCCTAGGTCTAGGCACGGAAGGTAAAGCTGTGACTTTACGTGCGGATGACGCCACCAGGTCATGAGTGTCTTTCTGGATCAACGAGGCAGCAATCCCCTTGATCAACTCTTCAGGAAAGAGACACTTCGATAGCGGAGCAAACATCAGTTCTGACTTCTGACATGGGGTGACTCCCGCCGACAAGAAGGAGCAAAGGTGATCCCGCTTCTTGATAACTCCAGACACGAAAGAAGCCGCAAGCTCGCCAGACCCATCCCGTATGGCTTTGTCCATGCAGGACATGATGAGCATGGCAGATTCCTTATCCGAAGGGGAGGTCTTCCTGCTCAACGCTCCCAAACACCAGTCCAGGAAGTTAAAGATCTCGAACGCACGGAAAACTCCCTTCAAAAGATGGTCCATGTCCGAAGAAGTCCAGCAAATCTTGGAGCGTCTCATAGCCAGTCTGCGGGGAGAGTCTACCAGACTTGAGAAGTCGCCCTGGGCAGAGGCAGGAACTCCCAAGCCGAGAACCTCTCCCGTGGCATACCAGACGCTAGATCTGGAAGCAAGCTTGGCCGGGGGAAACATGAAGGATGTCTTCCCAAGTTGCTTCTTGGCCTGCAACCACTCTCCCAGTACCCTTAAAGCTCTCTTGGACGAGCGAGCGAGTACCAGCTTCGTAAAGGCAGGAGCTGCTGACTGCATGCCTAAAGCGAACTCAGAGGGAGGTGAGCGTGGAGCTGCAGACACAAACTGGTCCGGATACAACTCCTTAAACAGGGCAAGGACTTTCCTAAAGTCTAAGGAGGGAGGCGTAGTCTTGGGTTCATCTATGTCGGAGTGTTGGTCGTCCAAATGCGCAGCTTCGTCGTCATCAGAGATTCCTTCATCCGAATGCTGAGGAGGAAGCGGCAAAGGAGGAGAAAAAAGCTGAACGGCTGAATCCGGCAGCACGGGTGCATGCGTAGCTGCACTGGATCCAACATCAGGCCGCTGTTGGTCAGTCTGAGAGCTGGCAACAACCAAAGCGGAGTGGTGGTGCGTGGTGGGGACCACCGTGGGTTGCGGAGACTGACGCACCGCGTCAAAACACGGCAGCTTGACTCCACCTTCCTGCTGATGCGGTAGCTCACGCACGTCAACGGAGGGTGCCGCACGTCGGCTAACGTCAACATGCGTCTGGCAGGGTCGACTGCGCATAGGCGGTGGAGCTCTCACAGCCGGAGTGTGGGAGCAGGCAGCCGCAGTGTCAGCTGGGCGCACAACCGTGGCAGGTTGTAGGCTAACGGGTGCAGCGTCAACCTTCTCAGCACGATACTCCTGCATGAAGGAAGCTAGGTGAGTCTGCATAGACTGCAGCAAAGACCACTTAGGGTCTACAGCGGCTGGTGCGGCAACAGACGGAGTGATTGCCTGCTGCGGAACCACTCTACCTCTCTTGGGAGGTGTGCAGTCTTCGGAGGACTGCGGCGAGTCCGAACTGACCCAGTGGCTACACCTGGGCCGTTGGACTCGCTCGGAAGGGACCTTGCGCTTGAGAGGTCGAGAGACCTTGGTCCAGCGTTTCTGTCGAGAAACTTCTTCCGCAGACGAGGAATGAATGGGCTCACTCGTCTGTTTGTGGGTGGGACGATCTTGGCAAGATACGTCCTCAACCACGGAGGGAACGTCTGTCCGCTGATCAAGGCCTGTCGAACCCTTTGGTCGTACGACATTGCTTCTCCCCTGGGCTTGGGAGCTTGCAAGAGGTCCCGGACTGGGAGGACGACAGGCACGAACAGACGCACTCTCATGCGTAACACTGACACTTTTCACTGCACTGACACTCACTTCACTTCCCACTGCACTTTTACCTTTCAACTCCCTGACGTCAGCCATGAGTTGATTGCGGTCATTCGCCAATGACTCAACTCTCTCACCAAGAGCCTGAATGGCACGCATCATATCCGCCATCGAAGGTTAATGAGAGCTAGTAGGAGGGTCGGGTGTAACCACTACAGGGGAAGGAATAGGTTGAGGGGCATGGGGAGAGGAAAAATCAATAGAGCGAGACGAACTCCTCCTGATCCTATCCTTCTCTAGCCTACGTGCATACTTAAGGAATTCTTGAAAATCGAATTCCGAAAGCCCAGCGCATTCCTCACATCGATCTTCCAATTGACAGGCTTTACCCCTACAATTGGAACAAACGGTGTGCGGATCGATAGAGGCCTTCGGAAGACGCCTAGAACAGTCCCTAGCGCTACACTTCCTGTACTTGGGGACTTGAGTAGGGTCAGACATCTTGAATTAGTCAAAGGGGGGAAATCCAAAATCTATCCAAGTCGTCAACAAATAATCCAAAATCTAATCAATGAAAGTGAGAAAGTATTGAGGATAACTTCTGCACAGCGAAAGCTAATAACTAGAGAGAATACTTCACCAAATAACGTGAAAATCAACTCCAGAAAACAACAGCGTATCAAGTAGGTCTTGCCGGTGGCACGACAGAGAGAAAATTGGTTCTGTGTTGACAAGAAGTACTTGAGTACCTACTCGACAGATGGCGCTGTTGATGTACACCCCCACCTGTATAGCGATTGCTGGCGTATTCCGCCCGTAGGTTTTTTCTGTCGGGCAGCAGAGCTGAAGCTACATGATCACCGGGTAAGATTAATATTGAAAAATAAATCTTACACACACACACACACACACACACACACACACACACACATATATATATATATATATATATATATATATATATATATATATATATAAACTATAAACACTTCAAAATAACAAGTGGATAAAAACTTAAAAATAACAAGAGGAAGAGAAACAAGATAGAATAGTGTGTTTGAGTGCAACTTCAAGCAAGAGATCTCTAACCCAAGACAGTGGAAGACCATGGTACAGAGGCTATGACACTACTCAAGACTAAAGAACAATGGTTTGATTTTGGACTGCTCTCCTAGAAGAGCTGTTTATAATAGCTAGAGTCTCCTATACCCTTACCAAGAGGAAAGTAGCCACTGAACAATTACAATGCAGTAGTTAACCTCTTGAGAGAAGAAGAATTGTTTGGAAATATCAATGTTGTGAAGTGTATGAGGAGAGAGTAGAATGTGTAAAGAATAGGTCAGACTATTCTGTGTATGTATCAGCAAAGATGAAATGAGACGTAACCAGAGAGAGGGATCCAATGTAGTACTGTCTGGCCAGTCAAAGGACCCAGTAACTCTCTAGCGGTAGTATCTCAAAGGATGGTTGGTGCCTAGGCCAACCTACAACCTAAATTCTCTTGTAATACAGTTTCCAGTATGAATCTGGCAAGTCGACTTTGGCGTTTACAGTAGTTTTATATAGCAAATACTGTAACAAAAATTAGGAACAGACTGACCCTTTTTGTAAGGCACATCAATATTGATGTTATGTTCTGTACCATTAGTTGTGGTTCTTCTTGATTGTTTATGAAATTTACAAGCAAATATATTGCTGTGTTAGATTGTTTGAAACTTCAAAACAAGTTCAACAGTATGAACATCTTATTTTCTAGGGCGACCTGTGACGCCCGGTGAAAGAAGTCCTTCTTTACACTTTTCTAATATAAATCTTCCAAATATACTAGAGAAAGATAAAAGCATGGAATGCAGAGGTTACTACCCTCGCGCGATCATCTTGTGGGTGTCGTGTATACAACAGGGGCGTGTGAAAACCACTATTCACAGGCTGTCTTCCATCTAGATAATCCCTTCATCAAAGGGGAGGGCCGTGACAGGCCCTAGAGAACACAGTTGGACTACCCCACCGACACCCACTACGCTCGCCCTCCAGGTCATCCTTCTGTTTTGGACTTGCCCGCTAAGTCGTAAATTGTTTTGCTCGGTGTTTTCGCAAGTGATTGTCGTTAATTCAACATGACTGACGTTGCTACTTCACCTTTACCAATGTTAAGTACCATAGTTTGTTTTGACAGTGTATTTCAGTACCGGGCATTTGTTCTTTTTTCAGTAATGTGGATTTTAGTTTGGGAAGCGGTTGGCCTGCCTCGGTATCGGCAGCCATTTTGGTTTTGTTCGCTTCGGTAGTTTTTCAAGTTATATTGCCCATCTGGTACTCTGTCATCTAGGTTATATCACTTACGTTTTATGACCAATTTTATTATCATTATTTATTATTGTTTTTACTATGGTAATTATTTGCTAGCAAGTCCAATTTGGACCTACGAAGAATATCGATCTGGTCTTTGTTATAGTTATGTACATGCCTCAGGAAGGTGCTCGTTTTAGACTATATCTTTATGTTTATTTGTTACGTTGTCGTTATTCTTCGTTCTTGGTTATTACAATTTTATCATTATTCTTATCATATTATTGTGTGATTTTGGTTCTTTATTATGTAACCATAAGAGCGTGAGCATAGAGTGCTCGTTTTCTGTTGCTACAGTTACGAGTTACCCCTTCTCTCGTTTTCTTTATTAAGCTCGAGTAGGGGAGGTGGATTTCCCGTTTTCCGTTTTATACGATCATGAGTTATTCCTGCCTCCTCTTCTTCTCCGGGTTGATGATATTACGTTTGATGATATTCACGTTTTATTGATGTGGTTACTGTTAATATAGCTAGCACTATTAATAGGTTCCGTTAGTGTATGAGTCATTATTTTGGGATCGCTTTATGCCGACACCCGTAGCTCCGCCCTGAGTTATACTCCACTATAATGGATACTCATTGGGTGAGAACTAGTCAGATATTTGGAGTGCAACGGTGAAATCCGGCACTCAGACTCCGGCTGAGGCCTTTTGCACACGAACCTTTGTCATGATTAATCACAATTACATTATTACGGTCCTTTTTTCATCGAATCTCCGGCTTCACTGGAGATAACACAGACGTTCAGCATTGAGGTTGATATTATCTTACCGCTGAGGTTCACGATTTCACGATGACGGACCTTTGTCACCGGATCTCCGGTACAAACAGAGATCAATCAGACGATCAAAACCGGAGTTAACAATTTTTTACCGATGAGGTTTATAGTTACATGTTACGTGGTTACTGGTTGTTAATATATTAATTTGTTAGCTAATATATTACTCACACATAATTAAATTTATTTGTTTCTGTTGATTCATCTGTTCACTGATCAGAGTCTCAAGGAACATCCAGACTTATGTCTTCTTTCTTTTACAGAAAGTCCGCTGCGCTGCCAAGGGCTGCTCCGCTGCCTTTACTGATCCCCTGGGCCATGATCTATGCCGGTCCAATGCACATTGCGCCATATCCTTCTCTCGGGAACCGGGACAAGCCCCCTACATGGTATGGTTCCCGGAGTCATGCACGCTCTGCTACGAGCTGTCATCCCTACTCCTGAGCGAGGATGTAAGTTGGTTCTAGTTTGTTCCTGTTAATATCCTTTGCGATGAATTAATTGGTCTTTATATATTTACATCGATTATTGCTTCATCATTAATCCCCTCACCTCTTTCAGGCTGATGATGAATCTCTCCGGGAGGCAAGAGCTACTCTCCGTCCGTGGGTGTCAGGTTTTGGGAGGAATGCGCCGTCTGGCGCACCCTATCTCCTTGATGGAGACATGGCTTCTCGCCTATTCCCGGGCTCTACTACTGCAGCAGTTCCACCGGAGACAGCTGCCCCGTTAATTGAGGCGGTTAGAGCAACCATTCCAACGGAGGAAGAGGTTTTATTGACGGAGGACGCGTCCTTTCTAGATCTGGACGACGAACCCATGGTTGAGCAGGTAGGTGGTGATGAGTTGGTGGACCCCCTTTCATCCCTCACTCCTTCCTATACTGCTTCCTTTCATGGCTTTGATAAGCCTACGGCTTCTCCTCGGGATCCCTCCGTTCCTGTACGACCCAAGGTGAAGCCACTACGTATCTTTAAGCCTTCAGATTTGCCATTATCAGTGTCACCGGTCCCGGGACCCTCAAAGGATCCTGATGTTCATATTACTTTACCTAAAACCGTGACTACTAAAACGACGAAGTCCGCTAAGTCCAGGGCTTCGTCAGCGGATCGGGCTCGGGAGCCCGCCTTATCCGCCGCCATGGTCAGGGATATTGTGAAAGAGCAGATACAACAGCATCTACAACAACATTCTAGGGCAAACCAAGGGGCTATGACGGAGCTCAAAGATATGGTGGCGAATCTGATCCATTCAGGAACTCAGATGTCTCCTCCTTCAGCCCCAGACGCATCGAAGTTACCCCCCTTCGATAAAAACAACCCTTGGAGGTTTGCCTTACATGCTCCATATATAGATGGTGCCATAACTCTGGAGGGCATAGGCACCCGCCCTCTAGAGGACCTAGAATTTTACCCTCCGGGACTAGAATTCCCATTCAACGGCTTCATCCGATTGAAAGAACATGCCTTGGTTAGGTTGGACAAGGTACCGAAGGAAACGGTAATATTTCCTAAAGAGCAGGCCCAAGCTCTCTGGGCCAGGACGTTGTCGGACTGGGGGTGCACTAATTCCAAGCTCACCCCACACAAAGGAGCCTACACCATATTTACAGCTTCTCCCGTTATTACCTTACCTATTACAGATAAAGTGGCAGGTCTTACTTTTCAAGCTATCAAAGAAGGTTCTGCCATGCCGGCTCTTAAAAAGACGGACCCCACCTCCATGCTCATCCCGAGTACCGCTACCATCTGGGACGATGCCCCCTCTACTTTCACAGTAGGGAAGTTAGACCCAGACTGCGCCTCTAATCTGTTTTCCGAGAAGCTTCCAAAATTACCGGAAAATCTTCTCAAGACTGAGTTTGAGGCACAGAATAGGTTAGCTAGGTCTCTCCACTCCATTACCTCCGTGGAGTCTCTAGCCTCGCTTTATCCGACTGAGACCTTGTTCCGGGTATTCACGAAGAACCTGTCTCTGTCCTTCCAAATCGACCTACACGAGTTTTGTTCGGCTCGGGTTAGTTGCAGGAAACACGTTCTATCTGAGGCCTCGATCAGACATGAACCGAACAGGCTGATAGCTTCCCCCTGCTGGGGTAAGAACCTTTTTCCTCAGGAGGAGGTGAACAAGGTTCTACAAAACGCTGCGAGAGCAAACCAAAATTTGCAAGCGAGGTGGGGCCTCACTGCCAAAAGGAAGGTTGAAGCCCAAAAGCAAACCTTCTTCAAGAAGAAACAGAGATTTGCCCCTTACAAGACGAACCGAGGTCACTACCATCAATCGTCTGTTACCCACTCGTCATCACAGTCTCCCGCTTCGTCGACTCTACAACCGAATCCCCCTCAACAGGTGGTCTACCTCACTGCTCCCCCAGGTACACAACCCAACCCCGTTTGGATGCCCTCACCCGCATACAACCCTAGCTACGAACCCTCAGGTCCCTTTCGTGGACACCAGAGAGGTAGCTACAGGGGTAAAGGACAGTTCCGTCAACAAGGTGGACCTAGGACAAGGGGTGCTCGAGGAGGGAAAGGACCTAGATTCACTCCCTCGCAATGATATAGTCCCGGTAAGGGGGAGACTTTACCACTTTCGAGACCATTGGACCTTCAGTCCGTGGGCTCACAGCATAGTCTCCAAAGGTTTGGGGTGGAAATGGTCACAAGGTTCTCCTCCTCCACCAGTGGCCTTCTTCCAGAAACCCACTACCATACTGAGAGAGTACACCACAAAGTTACTCAAGAAAAAAGCAATCAAATGGGTTCGATCGCTGAAGTTCCAAGGCCGCCTGTTCACAGTTCCGAAGAAAGGCTCGTCGGCATTGAGAGTGGTCCTGGACTTGTCAAAGCTAAATTCTTACATCCTCTGCGACAGGTTCCGGATGTTGACTATCTCTCAGGTACGGACCTTACTTCCCCGTGGGGCCGTCACCACCTCTATCGATCTTACCGACGCCTATTATTACGTACCAATAGCTCGAAACTTCTCTCCTTACCTAGGTTTCCGTCTAGGCAGGAAAGCCTTTGCGTTCAAAGTCATGCCCTTCGGCCTCAACATTGCACCCAGGATATTCACGAAACTGGGAGAGACAGTGTTAGAACAACTCAGGAACCAAGGGATTCAGATCGTTGCTTATCTGGACGATTGGCTCATTTGGGCTCGGTCGGCCCTGGATTGCAACAGAGCTACGAAGAAAGTACTTCGTTTTCTCGCCAACCTGGGATTTCGGGTCAATCTCCAAAAATCCCGCCTATTACCATCAGACCACTTCGAATGGTTAGGCATTCAGTGGGACCTTTCAAAGCACAAGCTGTCTCTACCTCCCAAAAAGGTAAGAGAAATAGCTTCCATGATCAAGAATTTTCTCAAACACAAACAGGTGTCCAGAAGAGCCTTAGAAAGAATCCTCGGCCTTCTTCAATTCGCTTCAGTAACAGATCGACTATTGAAAGTCAAACTCAAAGACATCAATCGAGTTTGGAGAAAGAGAGCCACAGTACCTTTAAGAGACAAGGTCTCGAAGATCCCCTCTGTCTTGAAAATGAGGCTACAGCCATGGTCCGAACCGAAGAACCTCTCCAAATCGGTTCCTCTTCAATTCCCACCTCCACAAGTGACAATTCATACAGACGCGTCTCTGAGTGGATGGGGGGGGGGGTTACTACGAACATCAAATGTTTCAGGGCTCTTGGTCACCCGCCATGAAACACTTCCATATCAATGTTCTCGAAGCCATGGCAGTGTTCTTGACCCTGAAGAGACTCTCTCCTTCGAGGTCGACCCACATCAGAGTAGTGTCAGACAGCACAGCCGTAGTACACTGCATCAACAGAGGAGGATCCAAGTCGCCCAACCTGAATCAGATCCTGGTCACTATCTTCGCCTTGGCAACAGAAAAGAACTGGTTCCTGTCAGCAACTCACCTAGCGGGAGTCCAGAATGTGATAGCGGACTCACTATCCAGGACGAAACCACTGGAATCAGAATGGTCTCTGGACATAATTTCATTCCGGTGGATACTCAGACTGGTTCCGGGCCTCCAGGTAGATCTATTCGCAACTCAGATGAATCACAAACTTCCGTGTTATGTGACACCAAACATGGACCCTCAGGCTTATGCCATAGACGCATTAACCCTGGATTGGAACCATTGGAGGAAGATTTACCTATTTCCACCAGTGAATCTTCTACTGAAAGTATTGCACAAACTACGCTCCTTCCGGGGGGCAGTGGTTTTAGTAGCACCTCACTGGCCAAAGAGCAGTTGGTTTCCTCTCCTCCTCGAGTTGAAACTCTGATCCTTCCGGATTCCATTCCCCAAACTGACCCAAGTAATCCAAACACAGACTGTGTCAGATTCCTCAAGGATAGCCAAAACCCTAACTTTGTGGACTTCATGAAGTTTGCAGCTCGTAAAGACGCAAACATTGAACCGGAAAACGTTCTCTTCATCGAATCAGACAAAAGGAACTCGACAATTCGTCAATATGATTCGGCTGTTAAGAAATTAGCAGCTTTCCTAAAGAATTCAGACCATGCTCGTATGACTCCGAATTTAGCCATCTCGTTCTTTAGGTTCCTATTTGACAAGGGCCTGGCAGCTAGCACTATAACCACCATCAAGTCAGCTTTGAAGAAGATTTTCCTTGTTGGGTTTAACATTAACCTGGCGGATTCCTATTTCTCATCTATTCTAAAAGCGTGTGCTAGGCTTCGACCCTTGGATCGGCCACAAAAAAGTCTCTTGGTCTCTGAACGATGTCCTCAAACTTGCGTCAGACACGGACAATGAGTCCTGCTCTTATATCACTCTGCTTAGGAAGACTCTATTTCTAACAGCTATGGCCTCAGGTGCTAGAATCTCAGAACTAGCAGCTCTCTCACGTAACCCGGAAAACATAGATTTCCTCCCTACAGGCGAAGTACTGCTTTCTCCAGACAGAGCTTTCCTAGCTAAAAATGAGGACCCGCAAAATAGGTGGTCCCCTTGGAAGATTATCTCTCTTCCCCAGGATCCTTCGCTGTGTCCAGTCACTACTCTCAGGGCCTTTTTAGCTAGATCTGCCACCCGCTCGTCTGGCCCCTTATTTATCAGGGAACAAGGGGGTACTATGACCATTCAAGGTATCAGACAACAAATCCTCTACTTCATTAAACATGCTAACCCGGAATCATTTCCCCATGCTCATGATATACGGTCAATAGCTACCTCCATCAATTACTTCCAGAACATGGACTTTGATGACCTTAAAAAATATACGGGTTGGAAATCTCCTATGGTTTTCAAACGCCACTATCTAAAGAACTTACAGGCCCTTAAATACCCTACGGTTGCAGCGGGGAGTCTTATCTCTCCCCATTAATCTCTGATTATTCCTTTATTCCATCTCTTCTCTCCTCCCTCCTACCCGCCACTCACACCATGTCGCCACTCTCCTGGGTGGTTCGTTAGCCCTAAGTTATTTACCATGTTCAATTCCTATGATTTAACTGTTATTGTATTTACCATTCCTTTAATGTTTAGATATGCTTAGACATGTAAGATTGATACCTTTGGCGACTGGACACTCAGGTGATTGCTTGTCTTTATAATTATTTTAGCCTTGCATCCCCTATGTCCTTTGGCTAGTTTGTAATTTTATGTTTACTTACAGTATTATATTATTGGCTTACATGGTGTTTGTATTCTCCTTACTATGTTATTATTGTATTGGGCTTGGAAGGCATTCTCTGGTACATTTTCACCGGCCGTCACAGGTCGCCCCAGAAAAGGGATTTTGACGAAGGAAAAATCTATTTCTGGGAAGAGACCTGTGACGCCCGGTGAAACCCTTCCCGGTTGTTTTGTACGGACCCACCCCTTTTTTCCTTGCCAAGCCATATGTTCTTGCAGAAGGATGACCTGGAGGGCGCGCGTAGTGGGTGTCGGTGGGGTAGTCCAACTGTGTTCTCTAGGGCCTGTCACGGCCCTCCCCTTTGATGAAGGGATTATCTAAATGGAAGACAGCCTGTGAATAGTGGTTTTCACACGCCCCTGTTGTATACACGACACCCACAAGATAATCGCGCGAGGGTAGTAACCTCTGCATTCCATGCTTTTATCTTTCTCTAGTATATTTGGAAGATTTATATTAGAAAAGTGTAAAGAAGGACTTCTTTCACCGGGCGTCAAAGGTCTCTTCCCAGAAATAGATTTTTCCTTCGTCAAAATCCCTTATTTACCTTGGGTAAAAGAGTTGGTACAAAAGATTCAGTGTCATTCATTTATTTTTATAGACTGTCAAAATCATAAGTAAAATCACTTAAAGCAACATTACCTTGATAAACTTTATGATGCTAGCTATTTATGCTTTCGTCATTTTGTTTTCATTTTAAGGGTTACAGTTCGACTGTTGAGAGTTCTTTTTAACTTCATCATCAATGTTATATAAAAAGTGCAGAAGTTAAGAACAGACTGAATACTTTTCTAGGAACATTGGTAGTGGTTGATTGTGACTGCTCTCAAAATTTTATCTAACTACCATACTACCGTGTTAGGCTGTTCAAAATTGTTCCGAAAAGTTCAGATATTTGAACGTATCTTATTGTTTACATATGGTAAATGTGTTGCATTAAGTGATTCAATTTCATTTATTTCTATAAAGATTTATATCTATAAAAAATGCTATTATTTCTATGAACTTCCCATGATGTTTATACTGCTTTTGTCTCCACAAGCTTAATTATGTTAAAGTTACCCCTTAACATTTGAAAAATCACCCATTTTATTGCCTTCCAATATACTAATACCTTTAGTAAACAAGGAAAATATTTGCAACCCCTAACAATAACATGTCGTAATACCGTCTTCAATCTTGAAGTGACTAGGAACAACATACAGTAAATAAATGCTTCAAATAGTCAGGGTTTTGCTTGGCTTTTATTTCTTTTAGTGGTTTAAAGATGTCTTATCCCGGGTTTATCAGGAATTGCTGTGTAGTTGTGCAATAGAATTGTTTTTGGGTGATCATGATTTGCTTTTTCTGTCTCTTGTTGGGCCCAATTATTCAATTTAGAAATTTGTTGTGATGAGTGAAATGGCCTCACTGTTCCTCTTTGGAAAGTATGTTTCGTGGTTGCGTATCAGTTTAAAGTGCAAACTATAAAAGAAAGTATGCTTTTAGCTCAAGGGAAAATCCAGAAAAGAATAGACTACAGTAGTTGATTTTAAAGGGAAAGATAGAAAAAATGCCACTCTAAACTTTAACTTTGCCTACTTCACTACTATGCAATTTCAGGACAATTAAAGAGGGGCAACAAGCATGTGTGGTACTCAGATCATTCATGGCACACACGAGGGGAAACTAAGTAGGAGGGCCACATCATCCAGACTCTTCAACAGAAACGTAAAAATAGGACCCAGCTTCTTTTCAGGAGCTTTTTCCTTTATGAGGTATATGTCAAACTTGCTAGTTTTTCTTCTTGCCTATGCACACAAGATGACTTGTTTGCTATGTTGTTGCTCTGGTAAGAGTCCTTACAGATCACACAGCACATTAATACCCCCAAAAGGGGTTTTGATGTAGGAAAAACTTATTTCTGGGGAGGTGCTGTGTAGTCTCCAATAGCCTCCCTCCTTCCTAGCCTAGTACAGGGATAGGTACATTTGATTCTCACTCTTGAGTATGGAAGATGATGGCTTGGTGAAAATACAGTAATATTGTCTCCAGTACAGTATTAAGGTTGGTTCTTAATGATGATGAGTCATCAGTGGGCAGATGACTTCAGCACTGAAGGTGCTGTGAGGAGTTTATGTGCGCCTGGTCTGATCAGCATGTAACGCTTTGACCGCTTGTTGCCTGAAAACTTTAAATCAATCAATCAATCAATCAATCAATCAATCCCCTAGGGAGGGGGAAAAGAACAAAGAAGAGGCCATTATACCACCTTTCATTCCAGAGTTATGTCCCTTGTGGGAGCTGGGCTAGTTACACAAACAGCTTAAGCAGCCACCACAGTTCCAATCATAAAAGTATCAAGGGACTTGTGGGTATAGTCTCACAAGTAAAAGGCCAAGAAGGTTGTCTGTCTTTTCCAGACATCTGTTCTACTGACAGATTTCTCTTGAAAGTGAGTGTGGTCCAATACCCCTGACCTCGTGAGCCCTAGTCCTGGCTGGCAATCGACTATCTCGTCAACTGAGACTTTTTATAAACTACAAAAACTTGAAAAAAAATAAGAGGAAGGGAAATAAGATAGAATAATGTGCCTGAGTGTACCCTTAAGCAAGAGAATTCTACACCAAGACAGTGGAAGACTATAGTACAGAGGCTATGGCACTACCCAAGACTAGAGAACAATGGTTTAATTTTGGAGTGTCCTTCTCCTATAAGAGCTGCTTACCATAGCTAAAGTCTCTTTTCTACCAGTGCCAAGAGGAAATGGCCACTGAACAACCACAGTGCAGTAGTTAACCCCTTGAGCGGAGAAGAATTGTTTGATAATCTCAGTGTTGTCAGATGTATGAGGACAGAGGAAAATGTGGAAAAACTGTATAAATACGCCTAAATTCCCAAAAATATACAACTACTGGAGTTCTTTCATTATCAAAAGATCTAAAAACACCTGCTAAAATGCATGATAAAGACATCTCTTATATGTTCAAGCAAAGAACTCAGTATAGATTTATACCATTAATGGCTTAAATTGAAAGTTTCTCATCATCATAGAAAAGGAAACATAAAAATGGATAAAATACTTTAATTAGTTTTAGTAACCAATAAATCCTTGATTTACATCAGTCATAATAAACATTCTGTTATCTTTCATATACAGTATATCATTAGTAGACTGTGTTTAGAACCTATGATAGCCAGCCTTGAGGACCTCAAAAGTTATTTGCTTCCAAGGATACAGTGGATGATTTCATTTGGTAAGAGGTAGCTTGCATAGATTTAGAGCATTACCAGTAATTATTTCTTTGAGAGGATAGGTTTGTATGACTGACTCGAACACTCAGATAACAGGTCACAGAACTGTAAAGTATTCCCTTTATAGAAAATACATGACAGTGCGGAAAGGTGTAAATATCCAAGTTTGGCCAGTCTTGTAACTGTATACAATCTTCCAAGATGAACAAAACCAATCTATCTTTTGTTTGGTAAGGTTGCAAACATGTCTGCACTTGAATTACCCTGTTGAAGGATGTAGGGATTATTCTTTAATAGCTGATCTGCAAAGATGTTTAATTTCCCTCAGTGAATAGAATAAGATTTATTCCTCTCAAATTTTCTCAACTAAATTGTATTTCTCCTATCCAGTACTAGGATGGGATCTTTCCTCTCCCTGTTTCTGGATGTAAGGCAGTGCTGTAGTGGTGCTTGAAAATACTATCACAGAACTTTCTACCATCATTGTTTCCTGAACCTGAAGGGCCTTGAATATCACTACAAGTTCCCATAAATTGACATGAAGAGCTGATCCCTGCAATATCCATTTCTCTGATGGATTCAAAATATCTACAGCTTTTTCCCATCCTTCTTGTGAAGGAACTATAAACAGAGGAAACTCCCTAGGATAACCGATTGAGATCATCCCAACAACTTAGTAGTTGAATCCGATTCTTCATGACCAGATCAAAAATTATATATTGCTTTAAAATCTTGTTCCAACTTAAATGGAGATGAGAATGATAAGTTCTCATGGCAAGGCATCAATTGGAATAAATTTCACCAAAAGACATCATGGTCCATTAAAGTTTCTCCACATCCAAACTGACAGAGACTTCATTCTTTGAACTTTTAATATTGTTATTATTATTATTAATATTATTATTAACATTATTATTATTACTTGCTAAACTACAACCATAATTGGAAAAGCAGCATGCTATAAGCCCAGAGGCTCAAACAGGGAAAATAGCCCAGTGAGAAAAGGAAACAAGGAAATAATAAAAGTAATTAACAATCAAAATAAAATGTTTTAAGAACAGTAACAATAACAAATCTTTCATATATAAACTCTAAAAACTTCAAAAATATAGTACCGTATACGGAAAGAATGAACCATTTTCATGGAAAAACCAAAAGAGGAACTACTATTAACATCCTCAAATAAAGAATCTTCTGAATTTAGTACCAGAAAATACTTTAAAATATGAACCAAAAAACCCAAACATCTTCGGAAACAAGAGCAACTTTACTGGAGGGCTCTTTCATTGGTAAACTTCTGAACCATTGATGAATATGAAGGAATTCTTTTAATTCAGATGGACAGGAATGAGGGAAAAGCAGAATTTTAATAACAATACCTGGTATCTATATACCTGTATCTATCTGATGTACATATTGCTGCTTCTCTAAAAACGTGTTTTATCATTTACTCACAAAAAAAAAAAAAAAAAAATCCATCTTTCCTTTCAATACACATATGCCTCTAGTAAAGTAACAAAATTCTAATAAAAGAAAATATTCTTAAACTCATCTGGCATTTTACTTCTCCAAAAGCTTGGTTTAGCAATGTTTACCCGCACATTTTATTAAGAATTTTGTCACTTTCTTTCCTTTTAAAAGATAAGAGCCATCAGTAAAGTAATGAGATAATCTTAGGGTTACTGGTTAGTAGCATGCTAGGAATTGTCCTTCTTCAGTTTCGAAGTTGCAATTATTTGCTAATCCCTGACATCACAAGTAAGAGTGGAGGCAGGTGGGCATGTACAGTATATGAACATTAGGTGAACATAGGAATAACAAAATTTTATCAGAATTTTTTTTATTACTATGAACCTCTGATAATATTCATATTGTTGACTCCCAAACTCTGATAGAGGTGGGATGCCAGTGATGGAAATAGATATTATCCTTATCAAAAGGAGACTTATCAGCAATGAGTCCAGCTCGACTCTTAGAAATTTGGGAGGAGAAGTTTTGTCAATTAGTGGCAAAGTTTGGAAGGCTGTGCGAGAGAAGGAAGTTGCAAGGTAATGTGGGTAAGAGTAAGATTATGAGATCAACAAGAAGGGAGGGTGGTGCTAGATTGAATTTCATGTTACATGGAGAGTTACTTAAGGATGCAGATCAGTCTAAGTACTTGGGTTCTGCTGTTGTTGCAAATGGTGGAATGGAAGCAGATGTACATCAGAGAGTGAATGAAGGATGTAAAATGTTGGGAGCAGTGAAGGGAGTGATAAAGAATAAAGGGTTAGGGATGAATGCAAAGAGTTCTTTATGAGAGTGATTGTACCAATTGTGATGTATGGATCAGAGTTATAGGGAATGAAAATGAAAGAGAGACAGAAATTGAATGTTTTCGACATGACGTGTTTGAAGAGTATGGCTAGTGTATCTTAATTGGAGAGGGTTAGGAATGAATTAGTGAGGGTAAGATTGGGTGTAAGAAAGGAATTAGCAGCTAGAGTGGATATAAATATGTTGAGGTGGTTTGGTCATGTAGAGAGAATGGAAAATGCTCATCTACTGAATAAGGAATTGGATGCAAGAGTTGATGGTAGAAGTGCAAAAGGAAGGCCAAGGTCAGGGTGGATGGGTGGCATGAAGAAAGCCCTAAGTGAGAGGAGGATAGATGTGAGAGAGGAAAAGGAGCATGCTAGGAATAGATATGAATGGCGAACTATTGTGATGCAGTTCCGATAGGCCCTGCTGATACTTCGGGTTACCTAGGTGACCGCAGGGGTAGCGGAAGTAGGGGAGTCAGCATATGAAGCTTCATTTGTGGTGGAAAACGGGGGGGAAGGTGAGCTGTGGTATCTTAACAGTACATCCTAAACTTGGCCGAGTCCCTCGTAACGCAAAGATGAATGATGAAAAAAAATCCACATTTGTTTTGTTTTTGATGCTTGCTACCTCCCAAAAATGGGGGGGTGCCTTAGTAGATACATAGAAATCTAATAAATTCGAGAAGAAACATATAGTAAATATAACATAAAAAAATAAACTATATAAAGATCTGTGATAAACAGGAATTTAAATCTCTTCTATAAACCAATGCTTCTTAAAAATGTTAAAATCTTAAAATCAGAAAAAACTAAGAATCTGACAAATGTCAGAAACATTTCTTAACAAAACATAAATCTTTCTCTTTTAATTTTTTTTTTTTTTTTTTTTTTTTGCATAAAATGTATAGTTAAAATAGTGTAACACTCACTGCACCTGGGAACTGCTTCATGAGGCGTACACATTAAAACTTGTGTCAATTTTGTAAAACCAATCCACAGCCCCATTAAAATTACTTCCATCCTTTTGTTCTGATGATTCCCATGGAAGAACAATTGGCTTTATTTGTTTTAATTTATTACCATTTTGCTCTTGCTACTATGATATGCTTAATACTTATATAATCTATAATGGGTAGTTTAATGTATATTTGTGGTTAATCTAATGCCTGCTTAGTAACAGTATCTGCCTTTTGATTCCCAACAACCCCAAAAAGGCTAGGATTCCAATATATCTTAATATCTACTTCTCAGAAAGAGAATATGTTAAGGAGCTCTCCAATTTGTGAAACCAGTTGGTTTTTCATGTAACCACCTATGGCAATTTCTTAAATCGGAATAAATGACAGTCTTATGACACACCTGTATCTGCAACTGTTTAAATAACGATAAATGCTATTAAAATCATGGACAGTTCAGATATAAATATGATGCATCACTAGGTAATGAAAGCTGCCTTTTTTGTTTGAGGATACAGCAGCATCATCAGCACACATTAAATATTTAATCATCAATATATATAACATAATGAGGTCCTTTCCTTTGAATGTGTTCCAAGATATATTGTTTTTGGTGACTAGGAGTATAGCTATATTTCCTTGACAAATTGAAAAGATGAGTGCATATTTTTGTTTCCTATATAATGCAAGGTGGAGGAAATAGATACTGTAGATTGTAAAAGTCTAATTGCTCTTAGTGGGAATGGCGGCTCATGACTGTTTATGAATATATTGCTGTGATGGAAGATGACAAATTCGTAGATAATTTGTATTTTTCCTAACGATACAAACCTAGCTATTTACATGGGGTGATTACTTCGGTGCAGCCGATGACGAGCCATAAAGTTTTAACAAGGGTTTCCTACCCCACCGCTAGTTAGCGGGGGGGTAGGGAGGGGTAGCTAGCTACCCCTCCCCCTCACACACCGGAGAATACTCCACTTTACTTAGAGGTAGGACTTATCTTGGGGGACAGGGCTGGCGGGCGCATAACTGTAAATAGCTAGGTTTGTATCGTTAGGAAAAATACAAATTATCTACGAATTTGTCATTTGTTCCATAACTGAATACAAACCATGCTATTTACATGGGGTGACTTAACCCTTAGGAAGGGTGGTAAGTCCCAGCCATACTGGCTTTGGCTTGCCCGGGGATTCCAAATTCGAGTGAACAAGTACTCGGACAATAGGGAATCCCTGCTCCTCGCTGGCGGTTGTGAAACTGCCGCGGTCTACATAAGGTGTGCGCGAAGGTGAAAAGTGACTTGTCCCAGGCAGTTGCCCTGGAGTCCCTCAGAAGGAAAACCAGGCTAGGACTCTCCCTGCAGTGGTTTGAGGTCAGCTGTGCAGAGAACCCAGGATGCTGCTTTCTCCATGGGAGGAGAGGATGAAGAAAAGAATAAGGGCCAGACAGATCTTCTCATTCATGCAGACTAACACCAGGTAACAATGCCCTCAACTTTCTGCTACTTGTCCATCAAGGAGCTTGAGGTTTAGACCAGCTGTTGTGAAGCCACCACAGGCCCAATAGAAACGTATCGAGGCTCCTGTGGGTCATGTCTTGCAGGTAAGGGGCTGAAAAGAAGGTCTAAGACTTCAACATCCCCGCTTGCAGGACCTGCGTCACTGAAAGATGCTCCATGAAAGGCATGGACGTATCCAAGCCCCTGACATCATGGGCCCTAGGGCGATGCGACGGAGAAGGGTCAGGATCCAACGCAGGGTGTAGCACCCTGCGAATCGAGGCCGAGATGGTACTCCTGGAGACCCTTCTCCCCGTCACCCAGGACCCACGAACGAGACTTGGACCTGGAGACAAACTGCAGCTGTTTTCTGAAGACACCAGCTCGGACCCCCTGCCGGCAAGGTAGGAGATGGTCTGAGTAATCTGTTACAGGGCGGAGACTTGAGCCCTGGAAGGAGTCGAAGCGGGTCCGGCACTCCCGGATTCTGAGTCTCGGCAACAAACCTCAGGGACGAACCTGAAGTTGTCTCCCCCTAACCCCCTGAATGGGCGAAGTCGTAAGAGAGACCATGTGACTCGCTTGGCTGAAGATAGGCTAGCAGGAACACTGTCTACCCAGAAAGGAGGTGGTCTGGGGACTACATAGTGGTTCGTCAGGGGGTGTCTCTTAAGAGACTCGAGGACTCGAACCACATTCCAAGGAGGAGGTCTCACCTTCGACTGAGGGTAGGAGAGGACAAGGCCTCGCATGCGAGGGAAGAGTTCCAGCGGGGAGAAATGTTAGTCCCTAGAGCCAG
This sequence comes from Palaemon carinicauda, assembly GCF_036898095.1. NCBI lineage: Eukaryota > Metazoa > Arthropoda > Malacostraca > Decapoda > Palaemonidae > Palaemon > Palaemon carinicauda. The sequence continues at coordinate 70,151,043 of NC_090740.1, read as the reverse complement.
GAGGCAGGACTCACGGCTGAGGGATAGCCCGTCACAGTCGAAACTGAAAAGGCACATTTATCCCGCAATCCCACTAGGGGCTCCGCCATTGCTGGAGGCGGCATCATGTGGAGGGATGCCCTCTCCCAGACACCGACTACAGAAACTCGCTCTATCGCCTGGGAGACTACTGCGGAAAACTTGCGCAGGTGTCCAGGCCTCCTTTTCGCCACTTGTTGCGAAGTCCTCTCTCTTTGAGGAGAAGCTGGACAGACTCCCGGCGGGAAGAGGAGCAAGCTACGGGAGCGACACATCGATGGTGTCCTATCGTTGCTGGAAGGTCTCCTACCATAGGGCCTTGGGATCCGTGAATGGAAGCAGTACAGCGGGAGCTTGCAGCTCAGTGCTGTAGCGAACCACTCCACCAGGGCAGGACTCGCAGGCTACTTGAGGATCAAAAGACCACTCGGAATATGGTGTCCGTGATACAATGTTCAGACTGAGCACATTCCTTTGCCTGGAATCAAGCGAGCTGTCAAGAAGACCGAGGGGGACTCGGACCATCCCGGTATCTCTACAGCAGGATGGGATGGTCGTACCGAAAAGTACCTCCTTGTCTGGGTCAGAAAATCCTCACTGTGGTGTTGTTGACCCTCATAGCCACAGAGTAGTCCGCCAGGCTAGGTGGAGCTACTGGAGAACCCGAAACACGGTTTCCGCCTCTAGTAGAACTAGAGAAGATTCTTCCAGGTTCTGACCCCCGGCCTGAGGACCCGTGGGTCAGAACGAGGGACCCCCCCCCTCTCTTTGACGCGTCCGAACACAGCATCAAGTAGGGGGAAGAACGAGAAGGACCACTCCCTCTTATAGGCCCTCGACATCTTCCCACACCTACGGGTTCGTCTGAACCAGTAGTCCCCTAGGGGTCTCAGCGTCTGGGGAGACGACTCCCCCGTGCCCCGAGTCGCCACTGGAGAGAACTCAACCTGGGGCGACTGTGAAAACCAGACGGGCCAGAGAGGAGAGACGTAACAACCTTAGGTTGGAGGGTCTACCGTGTGAGGAAAGGTCTCACGACCTTCCTCTGCCTCGGTACCATGACGTCTGAAGGAAAGACTACGGGAGATAGGAGCCTAAGACAAGGCTCGGTATACCAGACTCTGAGAGGACTGTGGGGAGGACTCTTCGAGGACCACCATGACCTTTAGGGCTTGGTAAAGCCCGAGGAGCTTGTCCCGATGACGAAGAAGGGAAGCCTTCGAGTCTACCAGGATCGGCCAGCCACCCAGGAAGTATCGGAGAACTGTTGAGGTGCCGTGGAGAGGCCGAAGCACAGCCATTGAACTGGTATACCTGCCTTCCGGGCGGACTCTAAAGTACTTCCTTGAAGATCGGTGAACCAGGACCGGGAGTACGAATCCCACCGGACCAGTGTACCCATGAAGACTTGTGGTCTCACCGCAAAGCTGACCGTGTCTGCTCTTGCTAAGCTGAACGGAGATTGTTTGACAACCCTGTCCAGAGTTGAGAAGGGAAGGAGACGAGCTCAGAGAGCCGGCCCTCGGCCTAGTCTCTGACGCTCTCCATTCCCTGAGACCAGGGCAAGCTGCACTGGCATAAGGGAGTCCTTGGGTGAGTAGAACTCAGTCCAGGATCGAATACTTCCCTTACCGAAGAGGAATCTCTGAATCTGGGATCCCCTTGAGGTTTCACCTGAGGGTCAGAACCTGGCAGAACGCAAGTTCCGACCCTTGGAGCTCCTCCTCCTGATGGACTGGCAGCAAGGTCTCCCGTCCCCGGAAGCTCTTCCTGGGGAGACTCGTAGACATGCCCCAAGGGTCCAATTGGATCCTGCCGGATCCTTGCGGAAGACAGGGCCTTAGGATCCCTCCTAGGAGGGAAACAGGACCCCAGCGATAAAGGATGTAAGGCTTCGCACGATAGGACCCTCAGGAAGAGGAGGGGATTCTCCCTATGGAGTGAAGGGGGAGAGGACCGGGTCTTCCGACACTCCTGGGGATGGGCAAAGCTCATCCGGAGGGGAGGGGAGATGGAGTCTGAGGATGGCTCATCGCCTGCGTAAGGACCCGCGAAGGGACAGGATAGTCCTTTGGAAGATACTATGCCAGGGATTCCTCTCACCCCCTTTAGGGGAAGAGGAAGCTGCTACTAATTAGTGATCCTAGTCAGAAGGCACAGGCTCATCGCCTGCTTAAGTGCTCTGACGACGACATCCCACCAGGGATGCCAACCAATCTTCGCGCTGACAGGGAGTCCCTCTGGAGGGAAGAGGATCGTCCGATCTTCTGGAGAAGATGACACATGAGGGTTCGCCCGTGAAGGGAGAAGCGACCTTGGACCTGTCCGGAAAACCTCCCCCTCCTCCGGAGAGGGCGTTCCTCTGCGCTGCGGGAAAGGGAAACGCGGAGGTGGCCTGACCGTCATAAGCCCTGATGTAACCAGGGCGCAGTCGTGTCGGAGAACGGTGCGCCGATCACGCTGACGATCGCGCGAAAAGCACCGATCTGGGAGCGCGTGAATACGGCATGCGTAGCAGAATAACCGCGCCCGCGTGAGTGTGGGCGTCTCGGCGACCACGTGAACGATCCCCGCGTCTCCGCGTGTAAGAAGATCGGTGGCGCTTGTGCGTGAAAGATCGAGGGCGAGGGACACCATCCCACGCGCGAATCGATCTCGGCGAAAAAGATCGCCGGTGCTAGCGCCGTCTGCGATTGCATGTGGGGAAAATATCCCACTCGCGGAAGAATAACGCTGACGATCTTTGGTGCTTACGAGAGTACGAAGATCGTCGGCGCCTAAGTAAGAAGATCGCCGGCGATTCGTGCGAGCCCCGACGATCTTCGACGCTCACGCATAAGTGAAGATTGTCGGAGTTCGCGCGCGAAGCGCCTAATCCAAAGATCGGCGGTGAATGGCCGTTGACGATCGCGAGCGGAGAACCGCGTGCGGATGGCCTCGTTGCCGTACGCGGGAAACTATCCCGCGCACAGAACAATCATCGGAGTTTAAGCGTACTAAGAAGATCGTCGGCGCTTCCGCTTAGCGCCGGATTCGAAGATCGCCGGCTAACGGCCGTCGAGGCTAATGACCGTTGCCGGGTTGACGATCGCGAGCGGAAGGGCCTTGAAGGTCGCGCGCGGGAAACTACCCTGCGCGCAGGCGATTATCAACGCTTACGCGTTAGCGCGAACAGCGCGTTAGCAGTAACAGAAGATCGTTCGCTAACGATCGTCGACGATCGCGCGCGGGAAACCATCCCACGCGCGGGCGATCATTGACACTTAGGCGCTAGCGCAACCAGAAGATCGTTGGCTAAACCGTCGACGAACGTGAGATCGCACGTGGGAAACCATCCCACGCGCGGGCGATTATTAACGCTTACGCGTTAGCGTGCGTCCGAAGATCGTCGGCTAACGATCCTCGACGATCGCGGAATCCTAGACGATCGCGAGACCGCGCGCAGGAAACCATCCCGCGCGTGGGCGATCTATAGCATTTAAGCGATCCGCAACATTTTGGCACGTAACGGGAGATCGTTGGCTAACGATCCTAGACGATCGCGAGATCGCGCGCGGGAAACTATCCCGCGCGCAGGCGATTATCAACGCTTACGCGTTAGCGCGCATCAGAAGATCGTCGGCTAACGACCCTCGACGATCGCGCAATCCTGCAAGATCGCGTGCGGGAAACCATCCCGCGTGCGGGCGACCCACAGTATTTACGTGTTGGCGCGTAACACAAGGAAGCATGACTTACCTGCAGAGGTTCAAGGTCAGCTGTGCAAAGAACCAGGATGCTGTTTTTCTCCAAGAGAGGAGAGGATGAAGAAAAGAAAAGGGCCAGACAGATCTTTTCATTCACACAGACTAAAACCGGGTAACAATGCCCTCAACCCTCTGCTACTTGTCCAATTAGGAGCCTGAGGTTAGACCAGCTGTTGTGCAGCCACCACAGGGCCGATAGAAAACGTATCGAGCCTCCTGTGGGTCACGTCTTGCAGGTAGTGGGCCGTGAAGGTAGTCTGACGCTTCCAGACCCCGGCTTTCAGGACCTGCATCACAGAAAAGTTCTTCTTGAAGGCCAGGGACGTAGCTACGCCCCTGACATCGTGCGCCCTAGGGCGTCGTGACGGGGGAGGGTCAGAACTCAAGGCCAGGTGGATTACCTTACGGATCCAGGCCGAGATGGTGTTCTTGGTGACCCTCTTCTTCGTGGACCCGGTGCTAACAAACAAGGCTCGCACCTGGGGCCGGACTGCAGCTGTTCTCTTCAGATACAACCTCAGACTCCTAACTGGGCACAGTAGATGATCTGGGTCATTTGTTACAGAACGAAGACTCGAGACCTGGAAAGAGTCGAACCTAGGGTCCTGCATTCCCGGGTTCTGAGTCTTGGCAACAAACTCAGGGACGAAGCTGAACGTCACCTCCCCCCATTCCCCTGGAATGGGCGACGTCGTATGAGAGACCATGTAGCTCGCCAACTGGCTTGGCCGAGGCCAAAGCTAGCAGGAACACCGTCTTCCAGGTAAGGTGGCGATCCGAAGCCTGGCGTAATGGTTCGTAGGGAGGCCTCTTAAGAGACCTGAGGACTCGAACCATGTTCCAAGGAGGAGGTCTCACTTCCGACTGAGGGCAGGTAAGTTCATAACTTCGTATGAGCAGGGACAGTTCCAGCGAGGAGGAAATGTCCATTCCTTTGAGCCTGAAGGCAAGACTTAAGGCTGAGCGATAGCCTTTCACTGCCGAGACTGAAAGGCGCATATCTTCCCGCAGATACACAAGGAATCCGCTATTGCTGGTAGAGTGGCATCGAGGGGAGAGATACCCCTTCCACGACACCAACCACAGAAAACTCGCCACTTCGCCTGGTAGACTCCTGCGGATGACCGGCGCAGGTGACCAGACATCCTTTCCGCAACTTGTTGCGAAAAGCCTCTCTCTTTGAGGAGATGCTGGATAGTCTCCAGGCGTGAAGACGAAGCGAAGCTACAGCTTTGTGGAAGAGGGAGTTCCCTCGGGATCTCCGTGAGGAGCAGCAGAAGGTCTGGAAACCACTCCGCGTGATGCCACAGCGGAGCTATCAAAGTCATCGAGAGATTGACCGATATTCTGGTCTTGTTGAGGACCCTCCTCATCAGACAGAACGGGGGAAAGGCATACAGGTCGACGTTGTCCCACCGTTGTTGGAAGGCATCCTGCCAGAGAGCCTTGGGGTCCGGGACTGGGGAGCAGTACAGCGGAAGCTTGGTGTTCAACGCCGTAGCGAACAGATCCACAGTCGGGGAACCCCACAAAGTCCAGACTTTGTTGGCTATCAGAGGATCCAAAGACCACTCGGTACTCACTATCTGCGTCGTTAAGCTCAGACTGTCGGCGAGCACATTCCTCTTGCCTGGAATGAAGCGAGCTGTAAGTGATATCGAGTGGACCTCGGACCATCTCAGGATCTCTACTGCAAGATGGGATAGTAGTTCCGAAAAGGTACCTCCCTGCTTGTTGATGTAAGCCACTACCGTGGTGTTGTCGCTCATCACCACTACGGAGTGACCCGCCAGGACTTGATGGAACTTTTGAAGGCCCAGAAAGACGGCCTTCATCTCCAGCAGGTTTATGTGAAGGTACTTTTCTGATTCTGGCCGGAGGCCCTGTGGTTCAGCACGTGGGCCCCCCACCCTTTGTTTGACGCGTCCGAAAACAACATCAAATCTGGAGGGAGACGAGAAGATCCACTCCTTTTCGTAGATTCTCTTCCGCCACCGACCACTCCAGGTCCGACCGATCCGCCGATCCCATTGGGATCAAGATGTCCGGGGAGGTGAGACCTTGACTCCATCGGGACTTCAGCCGCCACTGAAGGGATCTCATCCTGAGGCGACTGCTGGGAACGAGGCGGGTTAGAGAGGAAAGGTGACCGAGGAGACGAAGCCACGATTGGGCTGGGAGTTCTTCTCGAGTGAGGAAAGGTCTCGCGACCTTCCTCAGCCTGGAAATCCTTTCGTCTGATGGGAAAGCTTTGTGGAGATTGGTGTCTATGATCATACCTAGATAAACCAGCCTCTGAAAGGGCTGCAGAGAAGACTTCTCGAGGTTTACCACGATCCCCAGATCCCGGCAAACCTCGAGGAGCTTGTCTCGGTGGTGGAGAAGGGAAATCTCCAAGTCTGCCAGGACCAATCAGTCGTCCAGGTAACAAAGGAGACGGATGCCGGTCCTGTGTGCCCATGAAGAGATGACAGTGAAGACTCTGGTGAACACCTGAGGTGCTGTGGAGAGACCGAAACACAACACCTTGAACTGGTAGATCTTGTGATCTAGTCAAAATCTTAGGTACTTCCTTGAAGTCGGATGGATTGGGATCTGGAAGTACGCGTCCTTCAGATCCAGAGTGCACATAAAATCCCGTGGTCTCACTGCAAGTCTGACCGTGTCTGCCGTCTCCATGCTGAACGGAGTCTGCTTGACAAACCCGTTCAGTGTCGAGAGATCGATGACTGGTCTCCAGCCTCTAGACGCCTTTTTCACAAGAAAGAGTCGACTGTAGAAGCCTAGGGACCCGTCCACGACCTCTTGGAGCGCGTTCTTCTCCAACATGGTCCGAACTTCGGCCCGAAGAGCCTGCCCTTTTGCTGACTCCATGGCAAGAGAGCTCAGAGACACTGGATCCGCTGTCAGGGGAGGTAGAGATGCCGTGAACGGGACGCGATACCCTTGAGAGATCACAGAGATCGTCCAGGCATCCGCCCCGAGTTGCTGCCACCTTGCTGCGCAACTCTGAAGGCATCCCCCCACTGGTGGACATGCAGGGGGATTGCCACCCCTAGCGTTTCCGGCCTCGGCCGGTACCTCTAGGGTTCTTGTTCCCCCTGGAGGACTTCTTGCCCCTTCTGCCCTTGGCAGGAAAGGGCTTAGACACCTTGGGCTTCGCTGTAACGGCTGTCTTCTTCGTGTCCTTGGCAGGGCGGGGCTGCTGTACTGCCGGAGGCTTGTAGGGCCTTGATGTCAGGGCTCTATGGATGAGGGAATCCTGATTGGACTGCCTCCACCTCTCGGCAGTACGCTCCACGTCCTTAGGCTCGAACAGACTCTTGCTGAGGACAGAAGAGTGTCTGAGCCTACTAGCCTCGGCACTGGGGACCTTCTGATGAAACCTCTCCGCCACTGCGTCCCGACGCTTGAGGATTGTGTTGGCCCACAAGCTGGTAACCTGGTGGGACAGGAACTCGATGGTCCGAGTGCCCGAGAGGAGGAAGGTCTCCAGAGCTTTCCTGGTGCTTTCCTTGGACAGATCCTCGGACCGCACCAGAATGCCCAGAGAACCCAGCCAGAAATCTAGCCATGAAGCGGCCTGCATGGCACACTTAATGACCTTCTCATGACTCTGGATCTCAGTGGCCGAGAAGGACACATGCCGGTTGAAGATTCTCTCAAGAGAGACTCCCCCAGTGAGGGCTTCCACGGAATGGTGCAGGGGAAGACTCAAAGAAGGCTCCTCAAGGATCTCAAAATATCTCCTCTGACGGACTCGAGGAGGAGGGAGGAGCTTATACCCGGCACTCGACCTGCTTGAGGAGGCAAGCTCCGCAAGTTGTCCTTCGATCTTCTCTCTGGCACTCTTCATCCCCCGAGACCAGGGCAAAGCTGCACTGGCCCTGGAGGGCCTATGAGAGCCAAAGATACCATCCAGGACTGTGTCCTGCCCATCACGAGGAGGGACCTCAGGATCTGGGATCCCGTTGAGACTCCTCATGAGAGAAAGAACTTGCCAGAATGCATGTTCCGATTCTTGGTGCTCGCATCCTGATGGACTCGCAGCGAAGTCTCCTGACCCCAAGGGCTCTTCCTGGGGGGACGCGTGAATATCCTCGACCGACCTAGGCTGCTCCTGTCTGATCCTGGCCGATGATTTAGGAATAGTCTTAGAGTCCTTAGATTCCCTCCTGGGAGGGATACAGGACTCCAAAAGCGAAGGTGGTAGATCCTTCTCCACCTCAAGACGAGGGGACCTCTCGGGAGGAGGACGAACTTCCTCCATTGGTGCGATGGGGAGGACATCCTCTCCGACCGACTCCCCTGAGGAGGGGTATTCCTCCTCTGCAGGGGAAGGCAAGAAGGTCTGAGGAGGAGTAGGAACCTTGCCTAAGGATCTGCGAGGAGATAGCCTAGGTCTCGGAGGAAGATCCACGGGAGAAACTCCTCTCTTCCTCTTCAGGGGGGAGGAAACTGCCACTGGTTCGCGACCCGAGTCAGAGGCGGCAGGCTTCATAGCCCGTACAAGAGCTCTGAGAAGGGTATCAAACCACGGCTGTTGACTGACAGCGGCGCTGGCAGACACTCCCTCTGGAGGGAAGGGGACCGATGGATCCCTAGGAAGAGTACACAAACAAGGGTTCGCCTTCTGGGCTGCAAAAGAAGAATCCCTAGAACTATCTGGGCAGCGGCCCCCCTCTGGCGAGCGCGCTGGTCTGCGCTTACGGAGGGGGGAGCGACACAAGGAAGAATCCGCCTGGCGGCAGTTGCGTTGGGGCTCTCGAATCGGGCCCTGCACAGGGTCGCGCGCGGTAGCGTAACGCGAGGCTGGAATATCGCGAGCGCGAACCCAATCGCGCGCGCATGCGGGTGGGTGATACTGGAAAATCGCGCGCGCGACCCGCGTGGGTGGGAGCGGCCGCAAAGCGATGGCGTGCAGATGAATCAATGGCGCGGTCATGTCTTGGAGAGCGGGCCGGAATAAGGTCGCGAGAGCGTGATGGTGAAGGAGTCGGTGTACGACGATCAGGAACCGCCCGAACGCGCGGGTGCGCAGAGACCTGGTGGGAGCCGGAAGGGCGCAATATGACAGGGGCGCCTGTGCGCGTGTCTGGGAGAACTCACCGCGAAGGCGATGGAATTATAGCAGAATCCCGAGAGACCTGTGGCCGGCGGTCGGGAGGGATCGCCCTATTCGCTTGCGAGTTTGTTAACTGCCCTGGCGATAGTTGGCGCGCATAGCGCGCATCTGGAACAGGCTGTTTCGGAGGTCGCGGGTTGCGAACGGCATGAGGAACGCTCACAGTCGCCTTGAACACAGGCACAGGGCGCGTAGCTGGGACTGGGCGCGACAGATGGGCGTCGCGCCCGATATTGTCGGCAGCAGACTCGCGCCTGTGCGCTAACTTAGCCAACCCCGGAGCTACGTGTTGAGTCAGCGCGCCACGCGATCGCGTTGGAGAACGCGCGGAAGCTGGAATAATATCCGCGCGTGAAAGCTCATTGCGAACCTCTTTAATAGCGCGCGATGGAGAGCGCGTCGCGGATGGAATCGCGCGTGAACGCGCGACGCGATCTTCCCCCGTCGGGAGCGACAAGTCCGAAGGAACCTGTGGGCGCCTGTGCGCCGACTCTGGAACCTTTTGGACCGCGCGAAGAGTGACAGGGACCGGGGGTGATCGCGCATCGCGCTTTCCCCCTATAGGGCGCAACCAGTCCACGAGAACCTGTGGGCGCCTGTGCGCCAACTCCGGAACTTGTTGGACCGCGCGCGGTGGTGATACAGGAACAGGGGGAGAACGCGCCCCGCGTTTTTCCCCCAAAGGGCGCAGCGAGTCTGTAGGAACCTGTGGGCGCCTGTGCGCCGACTCAGGCACCTTTGGAATCGCGCACGATGTAACAGGAACTGGGGGGCGTGGAAGTGCTGGTAAAGGTGGGCGCGAGGGGAATGGGCGGCGGGAGAAGACGACCTAGGATTTTCTCGCCCCCGAGAACTTTCGGAAGGAGAACGATCCCGTTTAGCCTTCTTCTTACGTCGCCGGGCAAACCTCTCCCACTGGGAGGTAGACCACTCCCTACACTCAATACACAAATTAGCACTATCACACCGTTGGCCCCTACACTGCGAGCATAAGGAGTGTGGATCTGTCTCCACGGCCAACATAAAGGTTCCACAAGGGCGGCCGGAAAGACCAGGGCAAGTGCGCATGATGATAATAGAGGCCAACTTCACACACAAACACTGTAAGAAAAAGCAAACAAAAAATTATGGCAGTCAAAGAGAGGAGAGCGCTGACAGGTCTGTCGTCTCTCCGAGCCAAAAATAAAGTGGCCGAATCACCGGTGTGTGTGAGGGTGGAGGGGTAGCAAGCTACCTCCCCCCAACCCCCCCTAACTAGCGGTGGGGTAGGAAACCCTCGTTAAAACTTTATGGCTCGTCATCGGCTGCGCCGAAGTAATTACCCCATGTAAATAGCGTGGTTTGTTTTCAGTTAAGGAACAAAAGACTATATTACAATGATTTAGAATGAGTTCGTGCACTAGAGGTGAATTATATTATTCTGTAAATTAGGGCTTGCAAAAGTATGGAAAGTTTGGTAGCTAGAAGTCGAATAATGTGGATTGGACAAAATACTAGAGTAAGTCAATCCTTGAGCATTGTTATTACTCGAAAGGTTTCTTCATGGCTGCACCAAAGATTGTGTTTCTTATTTGCTGTTTCAATGATTGCTTGTTCCAGTCTATATTGTATTTTGAAGTGTCGTGAATTTGGAGAATGAGCTCCTTCACAATGAAAACAAAATTTATCTTCCAAACAACATGGAGAGAAGTCATGGAACTTGGAGCATGTTAAACGTCTTTGGTCATTTGTGTATTTGACATTAATATGCAGAAAATCCTAAAGTTTATAACATTAGACAGGCCGAGGATGTAATTTTTTACCAAAAATATTTAAATGTTGAATCTTTATACTGTGCAGTCTGGCAGATAAGGTGAGGTAAATACTATTAAGATGCCTTTTATTGGTTCCTTTAAACCTTTCAACTTTAGAAATATTGGGAGGACACCCCTTCAATATATCTTATTCTGAGAACTCATACAGATTTCTGTAATAAATTATTCCTTTAGCTTGATTAAAATTCTGGTGTGGAGATACCTACATTAATATTGGATGGGGAAGATGCAAAATTAGTTAGCAGCACTATGTTGTGATTCAATGTCAGCTTCAACTACCACACAATGACCATATCTTTTCAAATTGCCCTGAGGAATGGTGCCCACTTTTCGTTCTTGACACTCATAGCCCTTAATCATATTGTTATGCCCTTCCTTGTCAGAAGCAACATGCCAGACTGGTTTGGCTATGATTCTTTGCATAACAAGTTTTTCCCTTAGAGACCAGTACCTCGGGAATCAAAGTCAAATTCAGAGTTGTCATATTTTGGATGTTGTATAACTTTGCATGGCTAAACAGGCCAGGTACTTTCTTATTTTTCACTTTTGTGGAGGGTCTTCAAGAGTGACAGAGATTTCAATATTCTGTTTGTCCTTTGAGAATTTTAATTTCATCGTTAAAACTTTCCCAAAAGGACTTCAAAGTTTATTGATTACTTCATAATTCATATTGTGGGAAATAACTACACAATATTAAAATTTTCATATTTCCATCTTTATCCCTTTGGGGAGAGGGAACAAGGGTAAAGTATGATAACACTGGACACAGAAATATTTGCAGTGGTCCTTTTTATTGCAGTGGTAATCACCGGAATGTTGGGGAGGGCAATAATAATCATAAAACAAAAATCTAGAAAAAAAATCAGTTTGAAGGAAAATCTATTTTTTGACTGCCTGACATCCAAATAGATACCCCAGTAGCCTTACACAGAATTGATTCCTCCATCAATGACACCTGTGAGAGCTAACTCACAAATGTCCACTTCCTACCCTCCCTAGATGGGATGGTAATACTGTATTAGAGTGGCTTAGGCGGGACTGAGAGCATTTTATGAATACAAGCATCTCCACTTTAATCATAGTGACAGGTAAACTGGATAGAATGCCAAGAGTCCTATCACAAAAAAAAAAAAAAATAAACCAGGAACACGAGGGCCAATCTGCAGCAAAACATAGTTCCGTGTGCCAATATGGGAATATTGACACTACTTTAGTCCAAATATTACTAGGTAATATGGCAAGACTACCACAGCTTCCACAATGGGTTTAAAAAAAAAGCTCCTATCGAAGCAATGATGTCCTTTTCCAAAAATCTAGGCAGTGAAAAGGAAAAGAGAGGCTGGAAGCAAGGTGGGAGACAATTAATAAAATATGAAGGAGGCTGAAAACGGATTTTGAAGCGAGGCTGAAAACGGATTTTGAAGCGAAACGAAAAATCTATTTTTGGGTGAGATGGCCATGTCGTCCTGATGGAAGGTTCCTATTGGTAGCTTTCTAAGGGATATTTGGCTACAGTGATATTCCCAGAGAATTGACCTTAGGTCTCCAGAATTCTAACTCCTGGCGCGAATATCCTTAAAATTTTTCTTAAGGATATCGCATAATATCAGGGGACGTATATCTTGATACGACACATAGCAATCTTCACCCTGAATAGCGTTTTCGTTTCGAGGGGGAAGAGTGGCGAAAAACAGAAGGGGAGCTGTTATTAAGGTTACCCTTCCTCCCGTACTATTACGAGTATCGAAGATGGCGCTCATTCCTTGTAGCATTGAGCATGGTGCTACAGATATAGTAGTTTTGGGAGGGACCCTTGTCTAAGCCTTTTCTATGGAAAAGAAGGGTGGGTCCATCAGGACGACATGGCTATATCACCCAAAAATAGATTATTCGCTTCGATTCAAAATCCGTTTTTTGGGCCCAAGCCATGTCGTCCTGATGGAAGTTTACCAGAGAATTACTAGAAAGTACTGTATCTGTGGATTTTCATAAGTGCCTTAACCTTGGGACAATTTTTCTATGGTCATCCGGACCATTGAGACATATGATGTTACTGTTATCCGCCATTACCACTAATCACGGACAATGTTAGGGCTTCCTGCCCCCTGCAGGGAAGAGTCATACTAGAGAGTAGAAAAGGGGTCTCAAGGTTTGCATATACAGTATTGTATGAACAAACATAAGTATCAACTAGATATACAAAAGTCTCACGGTTTGTATATGTTGTCGGAACAACTAAGTATCAACTATATCCATTGTTTGTAAGCATACAATAATATGAGGTTTACTTAGTTAAATAAGTGAGAGAACTCTGGCATATTTATTGTGCTAATTGCAAGGCGAAATGAGACGCAATTACACTATAAAAGAAATTTATTTTGAATAAATGACCAAATGGAATAAAGAGTGTAACATGTTAAGGGAATTATACGTACAACGTATACAGAAAAGATTTTCCTCCCTGAAAGGGAAGAAATGATTAGTGCCACTCTGAAATTTGAAAATTTTGATAACATTTTCTAATATAATTTTCTGTAAATGTTGTATACTATCAACACTGTGTACTATGTACACACGGCACAAGTGTTATCTGTATAATTCCACACCTGAGATTTTGAACAGTCTTAGTGTCACCATGGTGACACCCACTTAAAAGGTATTGCACTGGAAGTGTCAACACCTTTTCACCCTAACTGATAGTCCCAATCAATTCACTGTTCATCGCAGCACTAGACGACAGGTTTTAATACACTACCTGCCGCCACCACGTAATGCTTCAGTTCGTGCACTTGCTTTGTATAGTGTTTGTAGAACACTCTGGATGACTTCCATCCAGTATATGAGCGAAGACGCTCAAAGTCCATATACTGAGAAAAGTTCAGTGATGAAGCAAGTTTTCTCGGATCATGACCTGCGGGTGAACTGTCAGGATCCGCTCTGCGAATGAAGTAGGTGAGCTTCGCCCTCAGTTGTTTTAGGGATAAGTTTGATCCTGAAGTTTCTCCTTTGAAGAGCTGTCCTCCCCTGAAGTCTGAAGTTCTTCGAAGATAGACCTTTAGACACTCTAATGGACACAGAGAGACATCTTCCTTCAGAGGGCAGATTCTCCAGGGGGTAGCTCATTCTTGGCGAGAAAGGTTGGATCAGGAAAGAGATTCAGGTCTCCCACTTCTGTGAACTGAATGTGGCCCTCATTTCTTGATAGGGCTACTATTTCACTAACTCTAGCCCCTGAGGCTATAGCGAACAGAAAAATAACCTTTTGGGTTAGATCCTTAAGAGAACAATCTTCCTTGTTCACAGATGAAGCATAATGTAGGACCTTGTCCAAGGACCATGAAATGGGCTTCGGAGGAGCTGCAGGCCTAAGTCTAGCGCATGCCTTTGGGATCTTGTTAAAGATTTCGTTCGTCAGGTCCACTTGAAAGGCGTATAGAAGAGGTCTAGTCAGGGCTGACTTGCACGTACTTATCGTGTTGGCGGCCAGACCTTGTTCATGAAGGTGGATAAAGGACAGACAGAAGTCTATTGAAATTTCTTTCGGTCCTTTTGCTTTAACGAAAGCAACCCACTTTTTCCAAGACAATTCATATTGTCTTCTAGTTGACGTAGACTTGTATTGTTCTAAGAAGTCTATACTGCCTTTTGAGATCCTAAATCTTTTCTTAACCCCTAAGGCGAGAAAATCATGAGATGAAGGTTTTGGATTCTCTGTGATGAAGCGAAGACAGTCGACTTCTGAACCCGTTGAGATAGTACTGGGTTCGGTAGAGGGACCGGCCTCAGCCTCAGTTCCATCACTAGAGGGAACCAGTTGCTCTTGGGCCACTTGGGGGCCACTAGAGCTGCCATTCCCTGGAAGGATCTCAGCTTGTTGAGGACCTTCAGCAGGAGATTGGATGGAAGGAACAGGAAAATCCGGGTCCATTCGATCCATCCGAGGGACATGGCGTCCGTTGTCTCCTCTAGAGGGTCCTCGTATGGGGCTACATATTGAGGTAGTTTCTTGTTGTCGCTCGTCGCGAAGCGGTCGATCTGCAGTTCCGGGACTTGTTCCAAGATGGAGGAGAATGAGTCTGCGTCTATGGACCATTCTGATTCTATCGGCTTGAGCCTGGATAGAGCGTCCGCTGTCACATTGCGGAACCTTTGTAAGTGAACTGCTGATAAGTGCCATCTCTCTATACAAAGGATGGCTAATATCACATGATTGATATGGGACGATCTCAAGCCTTGTCGGTTCAGACATCTCACTATCACTTCGCTGTCCAAGATCAGCCTGATGTGGACTGATCTGCGAGGGGAGAGTTTTCCCAACGTCAAGAGGACTGCCATGGCCTCCAAAATGTTGATGTGAGAGGCCTTGAACAGAGATGACCAAGTCCCTTGGACTTTCCTTTGATGGGAATGAACTCCCCATCCTTCTGTCGAGGCATCCATGTGGATGGTCATCAACGGCAGAGGTGGTTGCAAGGGCACGGTCCTCTTTAGGCTCTTGGCCTTTGACCACGGGTTGAGAAGTGATCGTAGTAAGGCCCGTATCGGTCATTTAAGATCTCTTTGAGCGTTTGATGCGTATCTTCTCCAGACTCCTAATGCATCTTTCAGCTGTGCTCTTAGCACTGGGTCTGTTACTACTGCGAACTGGAGAGAGCTCAGTTGGCGTCTTGAGATCCTGTCGGATTTCAGTAATCTCTTGACAGACCCTGCGATCTCCCTCCTCTTCCCTGAGGGAATGGAGAGACGGTGTGACCTCAGGTTCCAATGGATTTCCAGCCATTGAAACCCTTGAGCTGGAGAGAGTCGAGACTTCTTAAAGTTGATCTTGCATCCCAGATGTTCCAGGAACTGGGTCACTTCTTTGGATGCTTGCAGACAAGCCGTTTCGGATGCTGCCCACACCAGCCAGTCGTCCAGGTACGCTGCTACCTGAACACCTTCTAGGCGTAGTTGTTGCACGACTGCGTCTGCAAGTTTCATGAAGATCCTTGGGGCTATGTTTAGTCCGAAGGGTATGGCTCTGAGAACATACTTTATCTTCTGTAACTTGAATCCTGTAGGAAGACAGGGGGCGACTGACTAGAAGATGCCAATAGGCATCTGCCAGGTCTATCGAGACTCTGAACGCTCCTTTGGGTAACAGGGTCCTTATGTGTTGAAGGATTAACATCCTGAACTTGCTGTTTTCTATGAACTTGTTGAGTGGCGACAAGTCCAGAATGACACTGAGTTTATCTGAGTCCTTCTTGGGAACACAAAACAGCCTTCCCTGGAATTTGATGGACTTTGCTTTCCTTATAACCTGTATGCTCAAGAGCTCTAAGGTATATTCTTCTAATGAGGGGGTGGAGTGTTGGAAGAATTGAGGAAATGATGGTGGAGACTTGTTCCGTTTCCATCCTAGTCCAATCTTAATTAGGCCGTGGGCCCAAGGATCGAAGGTCCAACGATCCTGAAAATGTTGGAGCCTCCCTCCTACCGGAAGCATCTCCTTGCTTCGATTGTCCGGTTTACCTCCTCGACCGCGTCCTCCCCTACCTCTTGAGGAATGTCTAGAGGAGCCCCGTCTGGATCCTTTACCTTTCGACCGAAAGGTAGTGGTCTGCCTCTCAAACCCGGGGTTGAATGCTGGTGACTGGGCAACCAGCTGTTGAGGCACCACTTGGAAGGTGGTCTGTGTTTGGACCACCACTTGGGGCACTGGGTCGACTGTGGGATGTTGTTGAGCAGGCCGAGGGGGAAGTCTAGGCTTTTTCGTCTTCCTTTTAGGTTGGGGACCCACATCCGGGGAAGACTTCCTCTTTGAAGAGATGCCCCACTTCTGGAGAAGGTTCCTATTCCCCGTGGTGGCTTTCTCAACTACCTCTTAGACTACTTCATTTGGGAAGAGGTCTTTACCCCAGATGTTAGAAGATATCAGATTCCTGGGTTCATGTTTCACTGTTGCAGCAGCGAACACGAACTCCCTACAGGCTCTCCTAGCCTTCTTGAAAGCATACAGGTCCTTTACTAGGTTGGCCATATGCATTTTGGCCAGGACCATGAGCATGTCTGGGGTACTTCTTTGGCCTGCACACATCTCTATGCAGTTTTGTAGGGATAAGGATGCAGCAAGTCTCTCCTTCGTCTCTTGTTCCTTGCGCAAGAGAAAGTCAGAAAGTTTAGGGAGATTCTCGCTAAACTGTCGTCCAGCGATGTCTGCGTCCAGTTTCCCTACTGAGAAGGTTAGGTGGACTTCCTTTCATTCCTTCTCTTCCATGGGCAAGGCTAACGACAGAGGCCTGCACTCCTCTAGTGCAGGGCATGGTTTGCTTGCCTCCACTGCCTTGGCAACAGTTTTAAATGCCTTCGACATAAAGGGGAAGGCTATTGAAGCAGGAGCAAGAAAGGTAGCGTGTTTCTTGCTCAAGGCGGACACTTTCGAATTCGAATAGCCCGCCTTTCTCAGGCTACTCGACAAGAGAGCCTGTGCCTTATCGTGGTCGAAAACCATGACCTCCTTCGGTTCCGTCTCCTCTTTTGGCGTTGGTTCATGCTTCAGTCGAATGAAGCAATCAGGGTAAGCGTTAAAGCTTGGCCAAAACTGGATGTCGTCTAAGTGGACGGCTCCCATCTTCTCCGAGATGTAGAGTTTGCCATTAGTAATCGGCATAAACTCCGCATACCTCCAGGGATTGGTTTTGGAGCAGGTTGGGAGGTCTTGGACTCTGGGTCGATTGTATGACCCTCGGGAGGCGGTAAGAGGAGCTTCACGGAGCTCTCTCTCGAATCTCGCTTCCCTTGCTTCGCCTTGCTTGTGAATGTTCTCCATTAAGGCCGTAAGATGGGCCAGTGTCTGGCTCATGTTGTCCAATGGAGGGGTAGAAGCTGAAGATGTCAAGGGTAACGGCTCCGGTGCCGGCACAGACGGAAGGAACTCCGACTCGACATCATCATCTTCTACCGGAGGTAGAGTAGACTCCTCCTCGGGATCATCCTTTAGTAGATCCTTTTCAGTGTCCTTAGACACGTCCGACATCCTTTCCTCCTGGTGGATGTCCATGCTTTGCAACGCCTCACTGACATCCGTCTCGATGGCAATCTGGACGCAGGGAGGTCCGGGTCGTGCTTGGGGCACAACAATTTCACTACCCGCTTTCGGGAACAGCAAGGTACGCATCCTATCGTTAGGTAGGTATGGTCCCGGAGAGTTCTTCTGGAAACCTCTTACCCACTTGCGCAGCTTTTCTCGTACCGCATCCCTCGACTCCGTTGACTTGGGATCGTCGAAACCTTCAGCCACCAAGGTCCGGCAGATATTGCAGACTTGGGGGTCCCAGTATTGCAGGGTTTCTGTAATGATGGTGCAGGGGGCATGAGACCTGCACGCTTTGTGACCGTAGAAGTTCCTACTTCTATGGTTGCAGAAGATCGCATCGCATTTCATCTGGGGTTCCTCCTGTAAAGAAAGGAAAATTAAATGAGTATACGATTGTTTATCTCACATGATAAACAGATTATGCAAAATATTAATATTTTATCCATTATAGCTTAGGATAGTAAGCTATAAAGAAATTAGGAAAGACACATACTTGTGTATCCTTTCCAGCCAATTGCTGTGACCTCCCCCCCCAATATTAAGATTATAGTTTCCTGATCAGGGCAAACTCAAAAGAGAAGGGTTCTAACCTCTAGGGAGAGAAAAAGTGTACTACCACTGACCCTTCTAAAACTATTTCATATTGTGGGGTAAGTTATTAACTGATTTCTAATCAGAGTATTGAAGGAACTCTATTCTTTCAATATAGGATTGGTCTCATCAACAGACTGTGCAAGGATACACAAGGTATGTTGGAAAATAACTACTGTATAATATATACTATAGTTTTCTGTCTGCAGCATATACTATACTGCAAATATACTAGCTACTGTATAATCATATACTGTAGTTCAGCCGGCATATAGCCGGCAGGGCTAGCACCTGGCGGCACAGTCCGGCCGGCATGTTGCCGGCTGGGTAGTACCTGGCGGTACTGGTCCAACCGGCATGCCACCGACTGAGTAAGTACCTGACGGCACCGGTCCAGCCGACAAGCTGCCAGCTGGGTTAGTACCCGGTGGCACCAGCTGACAGAGAGAAAGAGAAAGCATGGAGTGAAGGGCTGCCTTATTAAAATGTATGTTTACAATAAATAAGGATGTAAGTATATAACCTTACTGCCTTCCTCCAGAATGAGGGTTCAAATGGAAGGAAAGAATGCATCCTTCCATCCAGCCACAAGATCCGTTGCCGGCATTGCCGGTTTCAGGAATGTGGATGGCAGTCCAAGAGAGGACTGAAGAACACTCAGCAGCAGAGGGGTCTCCCCCCGGCAGCCATCACAGCCGGCACAACCTTACACGGAGCCTTGTGTCCATAAGGGAAAGACTGAGTGACTAAACAGCTGCTTATGTAGGAGCCCGGCCGGCACCACAACCTACCCGGCAAGCGGTGAGATTGCAGGACAACGGCCACAGGATTGCGATAGGTAAACCATCGCTAAAGGACAGAGAGGGGAAGGGAAAAGGGTCCTGTATCAAGTGTAGAAGAAGACGGCAGGATTGCCACCACTTCCATACAAGAGTGAAACATTGTTTCAGTATCGGCAGCATCCTAGGCGGCAGAAGAATATCTATTCTTCAGTCTAGGGTCTGCTGAAACAGGACGCGTCTTCTAGACTGCAGGGGAGAAGGTGGCGGCATCATACTACCACTTCAAGTGCGGCCTAGGGAGGCTTAGCCTCCTATGTCGGCAGCTCTATGCCAGCAGGGGAGTGACTATTCACCCTGCCGCCGGCAGAAAGATGGAATACTCTGAGGTTCTTTCGAAAACCCAAGCCGGCATGCTCGCCGGCAAGGGTGGAAGACAGAAAACAATAGCCTAGTAAAGCCTGAGAGAGCTACTCTATGGCAAGACTAAAATAGGGTTGTCGCCTATGGCGGCACTCAGAGGGAAGAAGGGATTACCCTTAAATCTCCACAGGAGACAAGTATCGAGTTATATACTGTAATTAATTCTAGGTGATATACTATCTCCTGTTGAATTGATAAAACGATACACGAGAGTAACCGGGGATAAGGAAAGTATACTAAAGCGCATAGGCTAGGTAGCCTAGCGCAGGGCGAGATCTCGGTTACCTAATCACCGAAACTCTAACGTATATGATCGACATAAGAGGAAATTTTTATGCATAATATATCTTTACTAGTATAATTGTGCCTAAATAGCTTTCAAAATTCATTAATGCTATTACCACCGGGAATGTCGTTCTGCTAACTAAATAACACATGCATAACGAACGACAGCACCCATGGCGCCTCCGGTGATCGGCCCAGTTACTTAACACAATAAATTACTCTAATTTCACTGTGAAGCAGGAGCTAAAAAATTATACACTGTAAAGAATAAATACTCAACTTTCCAGAGGCAGAAGAAGCTGGAGATTGCATAATTAATCCTCACAAAAGCGATCAAAAACGTTAGATCAACAGGGAAAACCACCGTGCGAATTCGCTACAAAAAATAGGAATGAGCGCCATCTTGGATACTCGTAATAGTACGGGAGGAAGGGTAACCTTGATAACGGCTCCCTTTCTGTTTTTCGCTACTCTTCCCCCTCGAAACGAAAACGCTATTCGGGGTGAAGATTGCTTTGTGTCGTATCAAGATATACGTCCCCTGATATTATGCGATATCCTTAAGAAAAATTTTAAGGATATTTGCACCAGGAGTTAGAATTCTAGAGATCTAAAGGTCAATTCTCTGGGAATATCACTGTAGCCAAATATCCCTTAGAAAGCTACCAATAGGAACCTTCCATCAGGACGACATGGCTTGAGCCCAAAAATAAGTATTAGCAATAGAAAAAGTACGAGAGAAATTTTGAGTCAAACTGAGAAAAAAAATTATTCTCCAGTACAAGAGCCCCCTTGCCTGTCACGAGGCTTCAGCACAGAAATAATACTTTGTGATGAAGCCAAATGACTTCGTCAAGGCATTCTCTTATTATGATGATGAAAGCAATGTGAACATCAGGGGAGGTTCAAAGAAATAATAGAATAGTTAAGAAAGGTCAACCAAAGAAGCTAAGATTTTGATAATTTGGTTTCAAGCTATTAATTAAACTTCTATTGGTAAATAAATGAAAAGAATTTTAATCCTAAAGTTAATTATCTGCATACTTATCTTCAAATCATATGCTATTGATAAACTCAAACTAATACTTTGAAATTTGGTCTGTTTATTCCAGCATCCTCTTCTAAAGAAAACCACACCAAAACTTATTATTGATCTAGAAATTTGTATTTTCCTTGGGAAGGGACAACCTTGATATTTATTTCATCTAATTTTCTCCATGGGATGGGGTTTAGTAATAAAGCCGGACCTCAACATTCAGTGAATATAAAAAAAATCCAATCTATGTTACTCCTCTTAATTACACACATTGTGTCTTTTAGCCTTGAGAGAAAAAGTATACAAAAAAGATATTTCCATGGTTATATAACACCAAATACAGATAAGCATTAACAGTTATTTAACACAAAAAATAAAACAAGAATTATTTGAGAAACTAATATTCTTTTACAAATAATATTCACAGAAACACATTAAAAAGAGGTAAGAAATTGGTTCATTAGAGAAAAGTAATATCAGCAGGGAATTTTCAGTGAAAAAAGTTAGCTTACCAATGTGAAGAGAAACCTTAACTTTAAAGCTACTATAAAGGGCTGTTGGTAGATTGATTGCTATAGAAAATTATGTAAACAAGAGAGTAGAACTTTACCATTGCATAGTAGAAACTAAGTTATATACATGAGACAGACAAAGAAGAAGGAAAAAATAAAAAAAATCAGGCTGCTAAGACTAACACCAATTAATAAGATATAGCAAAATAACCATACATGACACTATTTGTTGAAATAAGCCAACTAAAACTGAATAAAAATCACAGTCTGTTGGGTAGACTGTATTCATACAATCCAATATCAAATAGCCATAAAGTTTACATTTCAAGTATCAAATCTATGGTATACGGATTAAATGCAATGCTGTATAGGCACGTAAAATTCACCTACAATAATCACTACTAACCAATAAAAGTACAGCCATGAAACAGCACATGCAACAAATGTTTAAAATGGAATTTCTTACCTGGTGTAAGGTAGTTTCCTTGGACTGCTGATTTTCTTTTACAAGCCTTAGATGAGCCTTTTCCCCTCTGAAACAAGAGGTTCCACTGGATCTTTCAAAATATATCAGTGGATAGACTCGAGTGAGAACAACAGTGAGACAACCAATTAAACCACCATCACTAAATATTGAGCCTAATTGCGCTGGCAAGCAACGTGGATGAGATATGAGGCCAAGGCGCGACCACCAACGAGCCCTTCGTACCATGTTTGTATGAAGTCGCAAGCTTAAACCTGGTGGGGCCTAAGAAGAGAAGAATGGGAGAAAGTTTTTTAATAGTAAAGCATGTTAAAATATGTATTTTATAGACTGTTGGGTTATATATAATGCCAACTTTAAAAACAAGTATTCAAACTATTCAATTATTATGTCAGTGTGAAATTACATGAAATTGTGAAAATATATTTTCTAGCATATGACAGCAGAAAAAGTGACTCGACACATATGACCATTTTACTTTACTTAGTGAGCATGACTGAGCCCCTGCTATATTTGGGTAACTTCAAACTCAATCTACTCTTTTGTTCAAGTGATTTTTTTTTTTTTTCATTTAAGGGGACCAGCTGCCATGTATTAAGATTTGCTTCAAAATTCTTAACTTCTACATATGTTTTAGAAGTATGATTTCTTCATACTAATATTTTACTTCATTCAGACTATACTTTTATAATAAAATGTTTTTTTTTCTAGTTTTTCACAGAAATATATAAAATGTCGTTACTATGTACGATCGTGGTGACACACGGTTGTTAAATTACTGAGCTTCAGATGTTATTTACCAAACAGTAAAAATACACTAATCTATTTCCAACTAAAGGTCAGCTGAATCAGTTTTTTTTTTAAATCTGTGCTATGTTGATTAAAACCTAAATAGTATGATTTATTATTTTGAGTTTCAACTATTATGAAGTACAGTTGAACACACGAATTCCTGGTACACCTCGTCTTGCAGAAGTGCATCAAGCCACGCCCTTACTGAGAGGCGAGTTCCTGTGTTTTACCCAGCCCACCACCTCTGCCAGCTCTCTCTACACTATCTCGCCGTCAATTAAGGGTGTGACAAGGTGTACTTCTTTGGAGTGATGGGCCAAACTGTTTTTACTGTTTTCAAAACTAGTTCATTTTAATTGTTCATTATTTTTCATATCGTTCATTTATCTCCTTATTTCCACTCTTCACTGGGCTATTTTTCCCTGTTGGGGCCCTTGGGCTCATAGCATCTTGCTTATCTATAACTAGGGTTATAGATAATAATAATAATAAAAATAATAATAATAATGATAATAATAATAATAACAACAACAACTGTACGTGTGTCTTCATTCCAATTCCCCCAACAATTCAGGATAGCATCTATGCTGTCAATAAAATGGTAAACAACTACTGTAGGTGAATCATTCAATCAATTCTTATCTACCATGAACTAATCATATACAGGGTTGAACACAGGATTCAAATTAATATTATTATTATATTATTATTATTAT
>NC_090740.1:70105967-70115967 GCF_036898095.1 Palaemon carinicauda | reverse complement strand
CCTCAGGAAGGTGGAGAACCTAACAACACAGTTCAAAACAATGGCTTGCCAGGTGGGACTAGAGATAAATAAAGGAAAAACTAAAATCATGGAAGTAGCAAGAACATCGCAATTACAGGGAAATGTAGATCTTGTAGGCATCAGAATTGAAACAGTAGAGTCCTTTAAATATCTGGGTACTATTACGTCGCAGAGCGCTGGAATGGCTGAAGAACTTACAGCAAGGATTGAAGCAGCCAACAGATGTTATTTCAACCTTACAGACCTTTTTAAACGACTATCAATCTCCCATAAAACAAAAGTGAGAATATATAAAACAGTTATCAGACCAGTTTTGATATATGGATGCAAGACATGGTCTCTAACAAAAACATTAGAGAAAAAATTTGAAATGTTTGAGAATGGGATTCTGAGTAGAATCGAGGGGCCCATCTATGACCAGGAAATAAATGGATGGAGAAGATGCGGTAATAGAGAAAAAAGAGATAGTACAAACCAACCAAATACATGAGATGTAATTAGATCAAGAAGACTCCGATGGGCAGGACACATGGCTCATTTGGATAAGCATAGAGCTCCAAAGAGGATATTCTTGGTTTAGGTTGCTGGAAGAAGAATTGTAGGACGGATAAGAAAAGATTGGAGAAGATACTTGGAGGAGGGTGTAAGAATCTCTTGGGGAAACCCGAATGAATGGCTCCATCTGGCACAGGATAGAGAAGAGTTGAGAATCCTATCATGAACGGTAAGGGTTAAAATGTGGCCTAATTACCACAGGAGTAAGTAAGTATATACACATTCACAGGATATAAGACTTTTTAGTATAATTTTTCTCTTGGGTAATTTTCTTTAAATACCTGAGTACCTTTACCATCAATAGTTTTAGGATAAGCTTTTCTTACTATCATGAGGGTTTTAATTGACCTGTGCTGCTTAATTTGCTAAATCCCAGTTTTATTATAATGACTATGTAGTCGTATAAAAAATAGTTAGGATTTTTTACAAAAAATATTTGTAAGTATAACTGGAAGGCTCAGGGCTCAAAATTTTTGTTCCTTTAGCTGTAAGGAGAACCCAAAATGCCTTCAGTAAAACTTCCTCAGGCTGGAGGCGAGAATGTAGTCTGAAGACTCCTAAACACCCAACACTGCCTGCTCAGTATGATGGTCACTGCTTCAGCAATAACTAGTAACCAATAGTATCTTTATGATGACTCGCATCAATATCTCTGATAAAGTCACTTGATGGAGATAATTTTTCCTGTGCATTAATATAAGCCCGAAGTAGAGACCAGTGTTTGCAATTGGATTGGAGTCTTTTCCTTAGAAATTTTGTTGTGTGGCCAGCATATCTTTGATCACGATTCTTACATACCATTCATGAACATTAAAGTTGTAAACTACATTATTCATATGCTCTTTGGGTAGTATTGGGGAGACCGTTATTCTTTATCACATAGCAAGCTTCTAAAACATTGTGGATGAAGACACTCTGATGTCCTGTCATTGAGGGCCTTTGGAAAAGAATTTGGTGTTATAAGGACACCTTGCCAGGCCAATAGGGGAGATTTCTTAATCGCACAGGACCTTTAGGCATATCGTAGTTACATTGCGAACAATGCACGCAAGTAGTCGAGTCTATAAATGTATAGATAGGTGCTATATGCATGTATTGTCAATTTTCCTTTAGATAGGATTTTTTCCATTTTTCATGGTGCTTTGTGTCTGTCTATGGAACTTCTCCATTTTCTTCTTCATTATATTGTCTATGATATCACTGAGATAACAAATGTTTGTCAACATCTACCTCACATGATCCATCTTGCCAAATTCTGAAGTGGAATAAGGCCCTTTTGATATACAGTAGGTCCAGGAACAGACATTTTATTTGAGGCTGGATACTGTCCCATTTCATTAAGACTAAAGCAACATTTATAGTTTTTGTGAATAGAGTGATATGTGGGGTTATTTTTTCAATATGTGGTCTGGGGCTAAGCGTCTGAATCTTGCCAACACTGGAAACCCCTTGGTCTTGATGTGATGATAAATACCATGCTTGGTGAGAACCAGGGCATCTACCTCATATACTGCTGCCTTACTTTCCAAATGGCAAGATTAGCAGAAGACTTCAAAATATAAAGTGAGGAGGTGGGCATAATCCTCAGTGAGCATGCTGTTGTGAAGAGCGAGGCTGGAGGGAGTTGGTAATAAAGGTGTGGATGAGTTAGAACTGGCGTTGACTAAGCCCTGACGTGCGACGACCACCAGGAGGTGGAAATGGGTGAAGAAATCTGTTCTGATGAGAAACAGTGTTAACGTCGGCAATGAAGAAATTCCTCCAGCACTGGGTGCCACAAAAGCAATAGCATAAGCATCTCAAAACCATAGGTAACGAGAGAAAATCTGTTGACAGACATCAGCAGTCTTAGAATAGAGTTATCGGGCCCTTAAGTGGGAACATGGCAGAAAGATACGACAGGCACAACTATCTACCAGAGACTACACACTTTCTGTATGGGGTCGTCTCTTTGTTCACAAAACCATTAGGACATTTCTGAGAAGGTATTATTGGGGTCACAGCATGGACGTAGTTTGCTTTTATGCTTGAGTACGTCACACCCCTAATGCAGAATTAAACCTCTGCGCTCTGAAACCATACAAATACATCTCTCCTTTTGAAGGGTGGAAGTGTCACTGTGGCAGCATGAACAAATGAGTTGGGATTGGTGGTGGACATTGTTAGAAGACATGGCAAACAAAACAGTGAGCTAGAGGCGGGTGGGAAGTTCAAGGCTCTTCATAACTCACCATGTGATTGGAGTGAACAAAGCATGAATAACAGATGAGCTCCTAAATAACTAGTTCTATTTATCAAAACATAATAGTAATGAAAATAGAGCTGAAATTAGCATGTGTTACATTCAACAGCTTTTGTCGTTTGACTTGATTGAAATCATATGGCGGTTAACGTGTACGCTGTCTAGAAAAAAAAAAAAACACATTGAGGGCCTTCCTCTTTATTTCTTATGTGCGTTGCTTGCTGCACGTGCAATACTCCCATATCTATGGCTTCTCTGTAGATGCCAGGAACACTTTTTTGACAGAGGGGACCCCATTGAGTTCTTTCTGGAGAAGCCCAAGATTTTTTTAGGTCGTTGGGGTGTCAAGTGGTGTAGTTCTTTTGTTAATAGGGCAGTTGTATTCTCATAGAATGACCCAAGGTCTCATTTGTTTTCTTCAAATGCCACGCCTTGGTACCCCATCTTGACTTATTGGCTAAACCAAGCAAGTGGTCTCACTGCCTTGAAGATTAGTCTCTTCAGAAAAAGGTTAAAGGTGCTTTCTTTAAGAAAAAGCTTGAACTAGGGACAGGCATTGAAATGAGAGTCAGGATGGCTAATCTTGTGAATTTTCAGCGGTCCTCTGAAGCTCAGATGCCTGTTTGTCCATTCCATCAATGTTTTTCCCCACCACGTGCCATTTGGCGGCTTGGTCATTTATGTGAGTTTAGGCTCATACCTAAGCCTTCATCTCACATTAATATGTTTACTGGACAAACAGTTATCAGGTTCCTTTGGTGATGGATGAGAGGAATAATTCCATTTTGGGGTCAGCAGTCCTTATCTTGTGCCATGTATGAAAGGCAGTACATTTTGAATTTAGTTGCAGGAGAATAGGCACATTTTGTAGTAGCACTGATCACTGGCAGCTGATCTGCCCTTTTAAGCAGCCACAAAGCTGACTCATAAAAAGAGAGAAACCTAGAAAAGGTGGCCCTAACTTTGTTCATGCCAAACAGGATCTAGATTTGGAGTTCCCAAAATTCAAATCACATAATTGGCTGTCACAAAAGAAATTATCATTAACTAATCATAGCAGCCCGCAACATAAGGATGATTGAAGATCAGATATACTCACGAAACTACAAAACCCGTAAACAGAGCTTGCAATAATTATCACCAAACTGCAGTATATACTTTGCTACATTAAATAAGACATGTTTCAGAGGTGATAACTCTCTCATCAAAGTGAGAGAGGGAGGCACCTTCTCCTGGAGAGGCTTACCAAAGGTTGACCTAGGATTCATGTCATATATTCTTTTGTAAAGACAAAAATACTCACAACCTTACCTAAAAGTAACAGGAATGAAAGGTTTATGACCTGACATATTTCACTAGCAAAGGGATGTTTCTCGGCACTCATTATTGCCAATATGGTATGTTGGCAAAGTAACTAAATACAATTTCTATTGTGCCCTTGATGCAGTGCTACAAAATATCAATAGAACTCACTGGGATATTTCAATACTTATGTTGGAAAGGATACGGCTCTATGGGGAGGTGCCAATGGTCATCATGGTACAAGCAATTTGAATGATAATGTGCATGGACTACCCTCTTAATGAACTGAGCTGAATTTTGTCATTACAAACGCACTAAACAAGCTCAACGAAAGGCTAAAAAACACATGAATGTATCCATGTTGTCTATGCTTAACTGAGTTATAGTCAAGCAGATCCACACTATTGATGTAAGCATAATTCAGGTCATATATGGGGACTTATACTAGAGAGATCATCGACTATTGAAGACTGATCTTCAATTTAAAGATTCAACATAAAATGCACAAGTAGTCTGCATTTAACAAAATATAACTGTTTTTTTGCTATGAAAGCAGTATTCAAGAGATCTGTAAAGGTCGAATTGTTGAGAACCTTTCTTCCTTAATTGACATTCATCAGGAAGAAACCACAAACTGAATTGGAAAAGTTTTACAAACTATCGGATATGCTATAAAAGCAACAATTACCTTCACTAAAGGCTCATGGAGACTAGTTATTGGGTCCTTTGACTTGCCAGGCAGTGCTACATTAGATCCCACTCTCTGGTTACGGCCCATTTTCCTGTGCCTGAGCATACACTGAATAGTGTGGCCTATTCTTTCGATATTCTCGTCTGTCCTTATACACCTGAGAACAGTGTGATTACCAAATAATTTTTCTTCGTTCAAGGAGTTAACTACTGCGCTGTAGTTGTTCAATGGTTACTTTACTCTTGGTAAGGGTAGAAGAGACTCTTTAGCTACGGTAAGCAGCTCTTCTAGGACATTCCATAATCATACCGTTGTTCTCTAGTCTTGGGTGGTGCTGTAGCCTCCGTACCATAGTCTTCCAATGTCTTGGGTTAGAGTTCTCTTGCTTGAAGGTACACTCGGAAACATTATTCTATCTTATTTCTCTTCCTCTTTTTTTTAAGTTTTCATAGTTTATATATGAAAGATCTAATTTAATGTTGCTACTGTTCTTAAAATATTCTTTCTTAATCGTTCACTATTTTTACTCTAGTTTATTTATTTCCTTATTTCCTTTCTTTACAAGGCTACTTTTCCCTCTTGAGTTTATAGCATCCGGCTTTTCCAATTAGGGTTGTAGCTTACAGAATAATAATAATAATAATAATAATAATAATAATAATAATAATAATAATAATAATAATAATAATAGTGTAATGAGAACTCTGACCACATGTACCAATTATTTAAACAAAGAATAGAAAACGCATAAATCATATCTTGCAAATAAAACCTTATGGCATCTCCACTGGCCAAAATGTGGAGCAACCTGAGATTAGAGACGCAACATAAAAAAGGTATGGATCAAAATTCTAGTCTCTGCAACCCAAAAAAAAAAAAGCCTGCAAGGTTTTTATAATGAAATCAAATACCTTTATTAGCCTAAGAAAAACACAATCATTCTGGTCAGCATACTTGGTACAACCCTCTATATATCATGTTGATGATAACGCCGCTGATGAGTCAGTTATTAATTCTTTGCCAAATCCACCACTCATCAAGGACCTCAACAAGGTTCCAATATTGTATGACGTTTTGAGTGCAATAGGAAGTATCAAAGAAAACAAATATTGCAGTCGTGACTGCATTCCTGGGGCTACCTTGGCTTCTAGTAATTTAGTTGCACAAGATCATTTGTGGCCTATACCACCATCCTTGGTACACTATGATAATTGCTATCTATAGGAATGAAGTAGAGAGAAGCAACTGCAACAACAACCGATGTATTGTCCTTCTATTTGCAACTGGTAAAACATTAGAGTTATGCTCTTGTAGTTAACTAAACATATATTTGAGTGTGTGCTACCCCAGACACAGTGTGAATTTACAATCGAAAGATAGATCGTCGACATGGATTTTACTCTGAGACAAGTACAGGAGAAATGTCGAGAGGAAATTATAAACACTTTGACACGATTCTACAAAATGTTTGAAATCTTTCATTACAAAGTAAAGGTAAAAATTAGAATTAGCATCCTGGAATAATCATCCTTCCATATAGAAATATGAGTAAACATGAATGATGTTCATTTCCTCAAAAACTTTGAGAAGACAGGACCAAAATAGAATATCACTAATGCATAAACCTCTAATTGGTTGGCCTCCATTATGCTACTGGCGATGCTATTCTAGCCCACAATCCACAGTCATTGTAACACATCTTAGACAACCTATCTTCAATATACCAAGAACTTGACCAACAAGTTAATACAATAAGAATTACAAATAACTAAACCAAAATCGGAATTTTCTCATCTTCGCTGTTGATAATGCAATCGATGAAGATGTGCTGGATAAAATAAGTAGGGTTTTACGTGCTTTTGATAGTAAGAAGACCAGAGAATAAACATTGAAATTAGGGTTAGATGAAGCATTACGTGTCTCGACTCTTCTCTATGGTGAAGAGACCTGGACTCTATATCGAGGCCCTCTACAGCAACTGAAACATTTTCATATTTCCTCAATACAGAATATAATGGGCTTCACCTAGAAACATCAGAATCCCCACACATAAATTCTGAAATAAACATGATATACAAGCATAGAAGCTTTAAGAATTGCTCCAAAAGCAAATTTTATATGGACAGCTAAAAAAAAAACTGGCCATCTAAGACCTGGCTGCACTAAGGAAAGATACAAAGATTGAGCCAAGTTAATCTTATAGAAAGGCAAAATTCAACCAGCTAACCTGGAAACTCTTGTTAGTGACCATATGGTCTGGAAAATATGCGTTACTAAGGGGATGACTGGCCTGGAACAGGGTCACAGAGCACATCTCACCTAAAAAAGGTAACAGCAACACGCCGGATAAAAAGTCCCCACACTCCGAATGCTCACCTAGTGGAACCAACATGTGTTTATTAATGCCAATCCAAGAGTCAAAGATTGTCCTGGTTAGCCATAGTAATGCACACAGATGGCAAAAGTAGTGGGCCCCTATCTGACAACTATTTATAATACATTTATCACCAATAACAATAAACTACTATTAGAATTAAAACCCAAGTCTCGCTATTGAAGCTACTATATTCTGGTCACAAAAAAGGAGACTTAAATCCCAATGCAACAACAGAGCTATGAAGTATTATTCTGGTAATGTAATTATCTAAAAATTTCCCTTAGTTAACTACCATGAGAAATACTAAAGTGGCTCACCTAAAGGATGAATATGTGTACCTTGTTATTTCTGATGTAATGAACATCATGCTGCAACAGACCATGTTTAATGTTCAGAAGTGCTCGGACTATAAACTTCCCTATGAGAAACTTTCACGTTTGAAAAGAATTTCATTACCCTGAAATTTGTGATTTCCATTTTCTAGGTTATTCTGATGATAGTCATTAGTTATTATTTTTTAATAGGTGACTTCTTTAGATCTGCAGAGCAATGAGTTCTATTTTCTTTCTCTCAATACTTTCCTCATAACAACAAAAGGAACAGGAATCTAGAATAGTACTATATTGTAATATTTGATCACAAGCGCTTTATTTCATGAGAATTTACAACATACAGATTTATACATTCGTACATGTGTTATACATGAAAACACATACTGCATATATACACACACACACACACACACACATATATATATATATATATATATATATATATATATATATACATATATATATACATATATATATATATATGTATATATATATATATATATATATATATATATATATATATATATATATACATATACATATGTATATATATATATATATATATATATATATATATATATATATATATATATATATATATATATGTATATATATACATATATATATATATATATATATATATATATATATATATATATATATATATATATATATATATATATATATATATAAGACATGGCCTTACACTTGCTTATAATTATGATCTTTCTGTGCCAGTCCAGGCTTTGATTACTGTTGAGGGTTTTACAGGATCAAAAACTTTTTTTCATGGTCTATAAATGCCTTACATAGGGGTTTGTCATACTCTGTTGATTTTCCATTAGCTGGTCTATTACCTACTTCTAAAGCCTGCTGGCTCTCTTGGCTGAATAAAGTTTAGCTGTCTTTCTATTCGGCCTAATATGATCTTTGTAAATATTTTATATATTACGGAGAGTAAAGTTATTGGGGGGGGGATAATTTTTCAGGTCTTTTGTGTCTCTTTTTGTAGGTATAGAGCATTCTTCTAGACATTTGTTCAACCAGTTTTACTACTATGAAATCTCCATCTATTACTAAATCAATTGTTAGGCCATCTTCTATTCCTTTGCCTCTTTTCATACCTTTAAATGCTTTCTTTGCTTCTCCTACTGTTACGTTTGGTACCGGCTGAGGTGAAGTTATTTCTTATATCACTATTGTATAGCATTGTATAGAAATCCTCTACAGTTTTGATCACTCTATCTCTATTGTTGATGATATTTCCATTTTCATCCTTTATAGCAAACATCTGTTGGCGCCCTGATCTGGGTCTTTTTTTTCATCAAAATTGAGGAAACACTAAAGAAATAAAGAAACATTAAATATGTTTCTTTATTTCTTTAGTGTTTCCTCAATTTTGGTCTGATTGTGTTTACGAGTATCTTGGGATTTTTTTTTTTTTTCTTGGACATTTCTGCTCATTCTATTTCATATCACTTGGACTTACCCTCATTTCCAATATTTCTTTTTCAGGGTTTTTGTCTTTTCTGATAATTTCCTTGATCTTGTTTAAAGACTTTTCCACCTATATTTTGTGCTGATTCAAATACAAATTTATTTAAAACACTGTTCATTTCTCTATACTTGTTTCCATTTCACCATGTAGCTGTAAGTACCGATTTTCTAATGCTCAGCTCGACTCATCCGGTTTTTTTTTACTACAGTAGTATTTTTTTTTTAATTAATATTTTTCTCTTTCCTTAGATCTAAATAAATTTTGCCTCTCACCATTCTATGATCGCTTGATTTTACTTTGTTTAACATTGTCGAATCTTTAACTAACTTGACTTTTTTCACCGAGATTAAAATCTATTCAATTTTTCGTTTCTCCAAATAGGCTTCTCCAAGTCCATTTTCTAAGTTCCTATTCATGAAAGGTGTTCATGATTTCAAGATTATTTCTTCCAGCAAATTCTACAAGAATGTCTCCTCTGTCATTTCTTGTGCCTACTCCAAATTTACCTACTACTGATTCTCTTCACTTATTTTGACCTACTCAAGCTTTGAAATCACCCAAAACAAATGTAAATTTAGTCCCATATGTATATGTATATATATATATATATATATATATATATATATATATATATATATATATATATATATATATTTATAAATATATATATTCATATATATACAATATATATATATATATATATATATATATATATATATATATATACATATATATAAATATATATATATATATATATATATATATATATATATATATTTATAAATATATATATCTATATATATACATTTTATAAATATATATATATATATATATACATATATATATATATATATATATATATATATATATGTATATATATACATATATATATATATATATATATATATATATATATATATATATATATATATATATATAATCTTATCTGTAACACTAATGATTTACATTTTTTAAAACAATC
>NC_090740.1:70055967-70098467 GCF_036898095.1 Palaemon carinicauda | reverse complement strand
TTTCTTCCTAGATTGTATACGAGAGAGTTTTGGTGATTTAGGTAATTGATTCTCTCCGCGCCTAGGCTAGTAGCCAATGGGGCTTTAGTATACTTTCGCACACTTCCCCGGTTGCTCTTTTCTCCTCTGGAGATTAAGTTCAATCCCTTTTCCCTCTGTATTAAGCCTAAGGCTTAACCCTAATGATTTTATCTCAATAAACATTCAGATATAACTATATTAAGGTGTTTCTGTTCTATTCTTGTAACCAGAGAATCTGGCTTCAGGTGTGGGCAGAACATCAGAGTAATTAGTCTGGGGTCTGTTTCTTTCTGGCATAGAGAATGAGATTCCTTTGCTAGGTTAGGAGCAGACATAGGAGGCTTAGCCTCCCTAGACCACATCTGAAGGTTTCTGTACGAGATGATTCCTTCTTCTAGTGATCTAGCAGACTAGTCCAGTGTTGTTGTTCTCAGATTGAAGGATAAGATTCTTCATTTCCTTGTGAATAACAACATCAAACTTTGTTTTAGTATTGAGGGAGGAGGCAAGTATTGCTGACCTCCCTCCCACAGATAATTCCTAGGCTAGGATGAGCTTTCTTGGCCGTGGGATGATCTCATACTAGAGCAGAGTTTGCAGGACCCTCTTCTCCCTTTCCCCCCCTATCCTTAGTAATGGCCTAGCTATTACAACTCTTGGCCGTCGTTCTACATTTGTACCTAGAGTAGGTTAAGATGTAGAACTGGCTCAGTCCTTTGCCTGCCGGCAAGATCGTGCTGGCCGGCAGAGGCCTAACTTCTGTAGAGTGTTCCCAAGACCTCCCTTGGTCTTACATCTATGTCTGTCAGTAGAGCCCGGCAGGCAATGGATAGAAGGAAGCCTGAATTTTACATTCTCCCCTTCCTTATGTTCGCTCTTTCTGGATGGAGGGCTGTAAGGCAGTGCCGTCTTATATCCTTACATCCATTCTGTTTTTCTTTTAGTGTATGTACCCCTAGCCCGGCTGCCGGCTTAAGTGGCCGGCAGCCGGGCAGGTGGAAGTTCTCTGGTTCTTTTTACTGCCGGCAGGCATAGGTAGCCTACCATTGCCGGCCGGCAACAGAAGCACACCATAAGATCTGCAGGCTGCTACGATTAGCAGCCGGCAGCCGGGTGCTAATGTTTATAGTTGCCGGCTGGCACACACAACTGAACCAGCGATCTGCCGCCCAGTAGTCTAAAGGTAGTATACCTTGGAACTAAATTAAGGTACGTGCCGGCCGGCCGGCAGGTTTTTTTATTGTATACAGTAGCCAGTATTTTTACAGTATAGTATATACTGCATGGAGAAAACTATAGTATAGAATATATTGTAACACTAAGTTCTTCCAACATACTTGTGTTGTCTTGTACAGCCTTTTGTTGAGACCGTACAGATGAAGAAAGTGAGTTCTTTCTTTATTAATTATCCAGTATATTAAAATTCTTTATAATGGTGTGAGCTACACCTACATTTTCCTCTGGGAAATATCATGAAGGTTATTCTAGAATAAGATTTAACCTTAATTTTATTATCTGGAAGGTTACAGTAATTGGCTGGAATGGAAATACAAGTGTGTGTCTTTCCTTCTTTCCTTTCTAGCTTAGTTATTTTAAGCTATATATATATTAACATTAGTTATCCAGTGATATGTTTTTCACTTGATACTCATGGAATTTCTTCTCTTTACAGGAGGACCATCCGAAGTGCGGGAGCATGTTCTGCAACGTCCGCAGCAAAAACTTCTGTGGACATGAGTTGTGCAGGAGGCCCGCAGCATGCGCAGTCTCCAAAGGTGATCTCCGGTATTGGGACCCTCAGGTATGTACTATTTGCACTAACCTGATTACTGAGGCAGTTGAAGCCCCTAAGTTGGGGAAGTCAAGGGACGCAGCTAGGGAAAAGCTTCGAACCTGGGTGAGGGGCTTCTAGAAGAATACTTCTGGCCCCTATCTTCCAAGCGAGAAGAGGAGGGCTTACCCTTTTCCTAAGGCATCGACGGATGCAGTGATTCCTCAGCCTCATGCGGAGATACCAACCGTCCAGATTCCGGTTGATTCTGACGTCTCTGACGCCCTACAAGACATCCAACTGGACGATAGGATGTCTGAGGTGTCTGAGTACACTGAAAAGGACCTTCCGGCAGAAGGAGAAGAAGAAGTGGAGCTGACCCAGGCTCCTGATACTGAGGAGGAAGAAATCGACGAGGGGTCGGTTACATCGGTTCAGGCCCCTGAACCTGTTCCCTCAACATCGTCTGCTATCCCAGATGATCTGCGAAGGACTCTCTCTCTTCCATCGTTGAAATGATTCAACAGATGCAGAAGAAGAATGATGAAAAGGAAGCTGCAATGAAGTTGGAGATGCGGAGACTTGCAGCATCCCGTGGACCCCAGAAGAAGCTCAACGTGAAGGATCTTCCTTTGTGCTCGGATGCTAATCCTTGGAGGTATGCCGAGCACATGCCTATGACAACTGGGAAGATTGTCATATCGGAGAAGTTGGGTTCAATTCCCTTTGAAGAAGTGGAATTCTGGCCCAACAAGGAGTCTTACCCGGACTGCTATATCCGTCTTAGGAAGGAGCCAGCCTCAAAGGAAGAGACAGAGCCGAAGGAGGTCATAGTTTTTGACCATAGTAAAGCACAGGCTTTACTAACGAGCTCAATGAAAGAGAGGGGCTTCACAAACTCAAAGGTACCTGCTTTGAGTAAGAAGCATCCTTCCTTTGTGGCTTCTCCTACCAGAGCCTTTCCCTTTATGGAGAAGGGATTTAAGGCTGCCTTGAAGGCAGTTGAGGCAGGGAAACCATGTCCCTCCTTGGAGGAATGTAAGCCTCTGTCCCTGACCTTACCCATGGACAAGAAAGACTGGAAGGCCATCCATCTTACCTTCTCAGTCGGGAAGTTGGAGGCCGATATTGCTGGACGTCAGTTCGGTGAAGACCTTCCAAAGCTGTCAGATTTTCTCTTGCGCAGGGAGCAAGAGACAAAAGCTAGGAGAGCTTGTAGAGAGTTCGTGTTCGCCTTGGCTGCAGTGAGGCACGAACCGAGGAAACTGATCTCCTCTTGCATATGGGGTAAAGACCTCTTCCCTAACGAGGTGGTCAAAGAGGTAGTGGATAAGGCCGCCACACAGAATAGAAACCTTTTCCAGAAGTGGGGCCTAACTCTTAAAAGAAAGTCTTCCCCAGATGAGGGTCCCCAACCTGAAAGGAAGACTAAGAAACCTAGGCTATCCTCTCGGCCAGCCAAACCTTATAGGCAGCAGCAGCAACAGCTTCGCATGACCGCAGTGCCTCAGATGGTGGCACAAACCCCAACCACGTACCAGTTGGTACCTCAAGCCGTGACAACTCAGTCACCGGCATTTAACCCAGCATTCGAAAGGCAGACAACTACCTTTCGCCCAAGAGCTAGAGGAACAACCAGAGGAAGGGGGTTCAGAGGAGGACGCGGTCAAGGAGGCAAGGCCTCAGGTCAACAACAGCAGAAGTGAAACACTTCCGGTAGGAGGGAGACTTCATCTTTTTCGGGATCGCTGGACCTTCGATCCCTGGGCCCACAGCCTAATCAAGAATGGACTGGGTTGGAGCTGGTACAGCACTCCACCAATACCTTTTAAGTCAATACCAATCTCCTAAGAGATTTAAGAGCAATCCCCTTCCCTCTGATTAGCCTAGGCTATTCTCAGTTTTCTTTGCTGTGAACAGAGTTCTGGCAAAGTTTTACTGAGACGTTCCGTTTTCTTTCTCCTAACCACTGAGTTGGTTTTGAGTTTAGGACAGGACATCAGAGTATTAGTCTGTGTTAGGCATTTCCCTGTCCTGGTGAAATGACTTCCCAGGTCAGGTTAAGCTGCCCTTTCAGGAGGCTAGACCTCCCTAGGCCATACTTGGGAGTTTTGTATGACAATTCTCCCTTCCCTGGCCTAGCAGACAGTCCTGTGCCAGTAGTCCCTAGACCGAAGAAAGGATTTCTTCATTGCCTAGGGTCTCTGGTACGAGATTCTGCTCTCCTGCAAGTCGGGGTCCTACGGACACCCTCTCCCTTGACTAACCCAACCTGGGGAAATGACTTCCCCTATCTGAGGTTACTTTACGAGAACAGAATCCTCTAAGATGGGTAGTGCCTTCGGACATTACCTTAACTATATGACACCTACCCCTCCCCGCTATCCCTTTCGTGTTGAATGATCCAACACCCTCCTGGCCGTCGTTCTACATTGACCCTAGGGTTCTTGTAGGACTGGCCTGAGGCTCCCCATCGGCCGCCAGCTAGGCCGGCTGCCGGCGGGTGTCCTCATATTCTTTAGAGTGTTCATCGGTCCTCCCTTGGACTGCCTTCCATTATCCCTCATGACTAGGATATGGTTGGGTGGAAGCCCGAATTTAATTCCCCCTTCCACTTGAACCCTCATTCTGGATGCAGGCCGGCAAGGCTGAACCCTTGCCTTCCTCCATCCTTTCTTTCTCTTGTACTTTCATGCTGGGCCAAAGATATTGGACATTCGGGTACCGACTGCCGGCCGCTGAGTAGTCGGCCGGCAGCCGGCCACCCAATCCTGGTCCTCTGCCGCCGACTGTCTTGGTTCCCCTTGATGGAAGGATCTTCGGCTGCCGGCCGGCAGATCCATGACACCATCGACAGCCGGCAGAGCCGCCACCGCCGGTAGAGCCGCCGGCAGCCGGATATTACTACTGCCGGCTGGCGGATACTGCTACTGGCCGGCAGTCCCGCCGCCACCGGCAGCAGGCAGAGCTGTTGCCGGCTGGCAGAGCCGCTGCCGCCGCCACCGGCAGCAGGCAGAGCTGTTGCCGGCCGGCAGAGCCGCTGCCGCCGGCAGAGCCGCTGCCGACGGCAGAGCCGCTGCCGCCGGCAGAGCCGTTGCCGGCGGCCTATCACACAATGCTATGAAGACAATACTTGCCTTCAATAGCCCAGTATAGGCCGGCATGTGCCGGCCTGCCCCGCAGATGCCGGTAGGCCCGGCAGATGCCGGTAGGCCCGGCAGGTGCCGGCAAGCCTGACAAGTCTGACAACTTGTTGCCAAACAGTCAGTGCTGTAGCCCAAGTTTTTTCCAACCTACAAGGTGCTTCATGGGCAGCCTATTGTGAGACCATCACATATAAGAGAGCGATTCTCCCTTCCTTTAATGGATATGGTCCATTATTGTCCTTAATCCCCATTATTGAAACTGGAAGATTGTGTTAAGATGCACTAATATCATAGGATATCATCTTCCCCTAAAGATTCTTAAGAATTCTGTTTTCAATATTGGAGGAGGTCATAGCAATTGGCTGGACAGGAAACACATGTAGGTGTCTTTCCTACTTATAGCTTACCCTATCCAAGCTAATATAACATATTATGTATGACGAAATTTGAGAATTTCACCGAATACTAATAGACTTTTCCTTTCTTTACAGGAGGAGCATCCCGAGTGCGGGAATAGTTTTTGCCGGGTCCGCAGTAAGAACTTCTGCGGCCACGACATGTCCAGGGACCATGCTCGCTGCGCTGTCACCAAGGGGGCTCTCAAATATTGGGACCTGCAGGTATGTACCGTTTGTACTAACCTGGTAACTGAGGCTTTTGATGACCAAAAGTCGACTGAGTCAAGGGACGCAGCAAGGGAGAAGCTGCGTAAATGGGTTAGGGGTTTTCAGAAGAATACCTTCGGCCCATACCTTCCTAATGAAAGGATGAGGGCATGTCTCTTCCCTAGGGCATCTTCGGATGCGGTCATTCCCCAGGCTCAACCTGAGATTCCCCTTGTTCAGATTCCGGTAGAATCTGAAGTTTCGGATGCCTTGGAGAACATCCAACTTGAGGACAACATGTCAGTTGTCTCAGAGGAGACGGAGAACAATCTCCTAGTGGAGGAGCTGGATCAGGCGGATGATGTTCCACCCGAACCACTACCGGAGAAAGCCGATACGATTTCGGTGTCATCGGCCATAGGAATTGAGCCGGTGCCTTCTACTTCCTCCACTGCGCCCCAACTGGATTCGATTACGAGTACTTTGCACTCGTTGCTGTCCATGGTGCAAGACATGCAACAGAAATCGACCGAGAAGGAGGCCTCTTTTCGAACCGAAATCCATCAACTGGTTGCGGCACGTTTAGCTCCGAAGAAGCTGAACGTTAAGGATCTCCCTGCCTTCTCTGACGGTAACCTTTGGAGGTACGCAGAGCACATGCCCATGTCGGGCGGGAAGATCTTCCTCTCAGATAAACTGGGTACTGTCCCAGTAGAAGATATTGAATTCTGGCCAAGCAAAGGGTCCTACCCGGACTGCTACGTCGGTCTCAGGACGGAACCAGCGTCCAAAGAGGAGACAGAGCCCCAGGAAACGATCGTCCTCGAACTCTCTAAGGCTCAGGCCTTATTGACCACCACCTTAAAGGAGAGGGCCTTCACTAGCTCTAAGGTGCCGGCTCTCAGCAAGAAGCACCCGTCCTTCATTGCTGATCCTCAACGTGCCTTCCCCTTTATGGATAAAGGGCTCAAGGCAATCGAGGCAGGGAAACCATGCTCTACACTCGAAGAGTGTAGACCCTTCTCCCTAGCCTTTCCATCAGATAATGCGGACTAGAAGGATGTCCACAACACCTTCACAGTCGGGATGCTGGAGGCAGATATTGCCGGACGACAGTTCGGCGAAGACCTCCCCAAGCTGTCGGATTTTCTCCTGCGTAGAGAGCAGGAGACAAAAGAATGCTTAGCCGCTTCCTTGTCTCTACAGACTGGCATGGAGACAATGGCAAGCATCCCAGATAAGCCAGACATGTACATGGTCTTTGCCAAAGCCCATCTGGCGACGGTGACTAAAGACCTGTACAACTTTATTAAAGCCAGAAGGGCTTGTAGAGAGTTCGTGTTCGCCTCGGCAGAGGTGAGGCACGAACCCAGGAAGCTGATAGCTTCCAACATCTGGGGAAAAGACCTCTTCCCAAGTGAAGTGGTCAAAGATGTCGTGGACAAAGTCGCCACTGAAAATAGGAACCTCCTTTCCAAGTGGTGCTTGTCCACCAAGAGGAAATCTTCAGCTGACGAGGGTCCCCAGCCAAAGAATAAATCAAAGCGACCTAGAATGCCCTCTTGGCCTAAGCAGCAACAGCAGATTCCCGTGGCCACGGTGCCCCAGACGGTGGCACAACCACCCACCACCTTTCAACTGGTGCCCCAAATTCTGGCGACTCAGTCACCAGTGTTCACCCCAGTGTTTGAAAGGCAGTCTACGACCTTTCGACCGAAGTCTCGAGGATCCTTTCGAGGCTCCTCCAGACGCCCCTCCAGAGGTAGGGGCAACAGGGGTGGACGTGGCCAAGGAGGTAAATCCTCCACCCAGCACTCAAAGTGAGATGCTACCAGTAGGAGGGAGACTCTTCTACTTCCGGGATCGTTGGACCTTCGATCCCTGGGCCCACAGCCTAATCAAGAACGGACTAGGGTGGAGTTGGAGCTCAACTCCACCAACCTTCCCTCAATTCTTCCAACACTCAACCCCCATATTGGAAGAATATGTTCAGGAACTCTTGAACAAAAGAGTTATACGGAAGGCAAAGTCCGTCAGATTCCAAGGAAGGCTATTTTGTGTTCCGAAGAAGGACTCGGAAAAGCTTAGAGTAATTCTGGACTTGTCACCACTCAACAAGTTCATAGTGAACTACAAGTTCAAAATGCTGACGCTTCAACACATCAGGACCCTGTTGCCCAAACGGGCATACACAGTCTCCATAGACATGACGGATGCGTACTGGCACGTTCCGATCAGCCGTCAAGTTTCCCCCTACCAGGGATTCAAAATACAAAGAAGACAGTACGTCTTCAGAGCCATGCCCTTTGGACTAAACATAGCTCCAAGGGTATTCACCAAGCTTACGAATGCAGTCATTCATCAACTACGCCTAAAAGGAATCCAGGTGGTAGCCTACCTGGACGACTGGCTGGTGTGGGCAGCATCCAAAGAAGAATGCAGACAATCCTCCATGGAAGTGATCCAGTTCCTGGAACACTTAGGATTCAAGATCAATCGGGAAAAATCCCGACTGTCTCCAGCTCAGAAGTTTCAGTGGCTGGGCGTCCACTGGAACTTGCAGTCGCACTGCCTTCCATTCCATCACAGAAACGGAAAGAGATAGCGGGATCTGTCAGAACCCTTCTTCGATCCACAAAGATATCAAGAAGGCAACAGGGTCTCTCCAATTCGCCTCAGTGACAGATCCAGTATTGAGAGCACAATTAAAAGATGCATCAGGAGTCTGGAGAAAATACGCATCAAACGCTCGAATAGATCTAAAAATACCGACACCAATCGTCTGCAATCCCTACTCAAGCCATGGTCGGAGGCCAAGAACCTAAAGAACAAGGTTCCCTTACAACCACCTCCACCGTCAGTCACCGTTCACATGGATGCCTCCAAAGAAGGGTGGGGAGGTCACTCTCACCATCGGAAAGTCCAAGGAACCTGGTCTCCCCTCTTCAAAACCTTCAACATAAACTTCCTGGAAGCCATGGCAGTTTTTCTTTCCCTAAAGAAACTAAAACTTTGCTGCTCAATCCACATCCGTCTGGTTCTAGACAGCGAAGTCATTATGAGATGCCTAAATCGACAGGGCTCGAGATCGCCTCACATAAATCAAGTGATACTAGCCATCCTCCGCTTAGCGGAGAAGAAGAGATGGCACTTGTCAGCAGTCCACCTTCAAGGGTTCCGCAATGTGACAGCGGACGCTCTATCCAGAACCAAACCGATAGAGTCAGAATGGTCCCTAGACGCAAGATCGTTCTCCTTCATCTTACGCAAAGTCCCAGGACTGCAGATAGACCTCTTCGCAACGAGCGACAACAAGAAGCTACCCCGGTATGTAGCCCCGTAGGAGGATCCTCTAGCAGAAGCGATGGATGCAATGTCCATAGATTGGAACAGATGGTCCAAGATCTACCTATTTCCTCCAACCAACCTTCTGCTGAAAGTCCTCGACAAGCTGAGATCCTTTCGGGGGACGGCAGCAATAGTGGCCCACAAGTGGCCCAACAGCGTTTGGTTCCCCCTGGTAATGGAACTACGCCTGAAACTGATCCTGTTGCCGGACGCAGTTCTGACTCAGCAAGTGCAGAAATTGACTATCTCAGCTTCATCAGTGAAAACCCAGAACCTTCATCTCATGATTTTCTCGCCTTAGCGGTCAAGAAACGGTTTGGGATTTCTAGGGACAGTATCAACTTCCTAGAAGAGTACAAGTCAAAGTCAACAAGAAGACAGTATGAGTCTTCCTGGAGAAAATGGGTGGCCTTTGTCAAGGCGAAGAAACCTAAGGAGATTTCTACGGACTTCTGTTTGTCCTTCTTCATCCATCTTCATGAACAAGGTTTAGCAGCCAATACGATTACTACATGTAAATCTGCCCTGGCCAGACCAATACTTTATGCCTTCCAGGTAGACTTTTCCAACGAAATCTTTAACAAGATCCCTAAAGCCTGCGCAAAACTTCGGCCAGCAGCTCCTCCTAAGCCCATTTCATGGTCTTTGGACAAAGTTCTTCATTTAGCATCAACCCTGAATAATGAGGATTGCTCGCTGAAAGACTTGACTCAGAAGGTGATATTCTTGTTTGCACTAGCCTCGGGAGCCAGAGTTAGCGAAATAGTGGCCCTCTCGAGGGATGATGGCCACATTCAGTTCACAGACAATGGAGATCTGAACCTCTTTCCGGACCCGGCGTTTCTCGCCAAGAACGAGCTACCCACTAAACGGTGGGGTCCCTGGAGAATCTGCCCTCTGAAGGAAGAAGCATCCCTCTGCCCAGTGGAATGCCTAAAGGTCTATCTTCGTAGAACTTCAGACTTAAAGGGAGGTCAGCTTTTCAGGGGAGAGACTTCTGGTTCAACGTTATCCTTGAAACAGATTAGGGCGAAAATCACCTACTTCATTCGCAGAGCGGATCCAGACAGTACACCCGCAGGTCATGATCCGAGGAAGGTTGCCTCGTCTCTGAATTTCTTCCAAACAATGTCGTTTGAAAGTCTTCGTGCTTATACTGGATGGAAGTCCTCGAGGGTCTTCTTCAAGCACTACGCGAAGCAATTACAAGAAATTAAGTTTCATGTGGTGGCGGCGGGCAGTGTGATAAAACCCGCTGCTTGATTACTGCGAAGAACAGTGCACTATTAGGGACTTATAGTGAAGGGTGTACACGATAGACTCGTAAGACATATCGTGTTGAGTTTTGTGTTTAAGTGATAACACTATAGACTTCTCCCTACATAGGTGACATTAAGCATAATAAACTGACACAAGTGCCAGGTATTCTTATATGAACAGTGTTATATTAACAACAGATTATAGAACGAAACTGCATGTTTCCCTTGAGTGGCTAATGTTTTCTTTTTCAGGCAAACCCCTTTTTTATCCTTTTATTACTGTTTATGCTCGTACGTAGAATTATTCAACATACATTGTAATTGTTTACAACCATGATTTCTATTTTTGTAATAAACAATAGAACGAATATTTGCATCTCCTTCGCCCCAAATATTTATTCAAATAGTCATTTAAACAATTATTTAAATGCATAAGTCAGAGCATCCTTGACTCTTTTGATAATTAAGTCAATACTAGAACTAAGATTCATGGTGTTCCAGGCAAACAGGTAAGACCTTGTTGTACTAGACTGTTCATTTTACTGTTTAAAGTGTCCCTACACATATATAAACCTGTCCGTCTCTTCACAGACCCGGGAGCTACAGTAATCTGCCCAAGCCATTTCCATCCTAGTACAGACTATGCTTTACGTATATGTTGACACTAATATACAAACTGTTTGCCAGATTTTTCCCTGAACTCACAATCCTCGGGTTTTTTCC
The DNA here is from genome assembly GCF_036898095.1 of Palaemon carinicauda. NCBI lineage: Eukaryota > Metazoa > Arthropoda > Malacostraca > Decapoda > Palaemonidae > Palaemon > Palaemon carinicauda. Next base: position 70,087,594 of record NC_090740.1, on the reverse strand, counting down.
TCGAGTCTACCCAGACTCTTCCCTGTAGGGGGCAGGAAGCACTGACATATTTATGATCAGCTGATTGATGTATAACGGTAACATCAAGTGTCTCTAGGTCTAGAGACCGAAGAGGAAAGATTTAGCTCGAGATGAACGGCACTATTGAAAATCCACAGATACATTAATGCTCTGGTACACTTCCATCACGACGACATGGCCTGAGCCCAAAAAACGGATTTTGAGTGTAGCGAAAAATCTATTTTTGGGTGAGGTAGCCATGTCATCCTGATGGACCCACCCTCTTTTGGGACAAAAGGATAATGAATCCCTCCGTATAGTACTGTATCTGCATCACCTACAAAGCTACAAAGAATGACGGTGGCGCCTCGTGTGGCGGACAGGCGCACTATTTGCAGAGCAGTAGTGACTCGTCGAGAGCGATGTCTCTGGAACGACTCACCCTATTCTTGCCTCTCTTTCCCCTCGTAGTGAAAGCTCTATTGGGGGTGTAGATAGCCATGAGACGTGTCAAGAATACGTCCTCTGATTTTACACGCTATCCCTTCGTAAAATTTTAAGGGATATTCGCTCCGGGAGTTAGAATTCTGGATACCTTTGGTAAATTCTCTGGGATATATCACTGTAGTCAAATATACCTAGGAAGCTACCTTTGAAGGAACTTCCATCAGGACGACATGGCTACCTCACCCAAAAATAGATTTTTCGCTACGCTCAAAATCCGTTATTGAAGCTCAGGCAATATTTTACACATTTATGATATTACTGCATTATGCTTTCCTCTTCCAAGATAGTATACAGAGAGTTTTTGGGCTCAAGCCATGACGTCCTGATGGAAGGTTCCTTCAGTAGCTTCCTAGGGTATATTTAACTACAGTGGATATTCCCAGAGAATTAAACTAAAGGTTATCACAGAATTCTAACTTCTGGTGCGAGTACCCTAAAGGTTTCCCTCTAGGATATCGTATATCATCAGGGGACGCATGTATTAACACGCCACATAGCTATCTGCACCCCATATAGAGTTAACACTTCGATTTGGAAAGGTGGAGAATAACTGGGGAGCCGTTCCACAGTTACACTCATCCGTGGCTGCTTTTGGTACTAGAGACGTAAACAAACGGGCTCCATTGCTAAATGACGTCACGTCCGTCCTCATCCTTTCGCCTGTAGCTCCTTGCTTAAGTCGGATTTTCCCTAAGTGCTTTTTTCATCAGCTTACATCGCGTTATGTCGCTACCTTCAGCCTCGCCTTCTTCTGGAAAGTTGATTACCAGGTCCCAGTATTGTTTAAATAAGCTCTAGCCGTAAACTAACTTCTACTTTTCGTAAGATATTGTGTGTTGTGGCAAAGCTGTGCCGATACCGGACGCACCATTTTATGGCGTCGCTGTTCATGTTGCATGCTTTATTTAGTTAACCAGAACAGCCCTCTCCGGTCATTTAACTAATTAACATTATTAGTTATTTAGTCTTCATAGCTAGGAAATACTTCTATCGTGTTTTAGCGATCATCAGACTCGGTCGCCGTTTGACCCCATACTAGATCGCTAGCTTAGCCCCTAGGCTGGATAGCCTAGTGCTTGTTTTCATGCATGATATATACCAGTGTTCCTAGGTTAAGTTTTGAAGATTGTGGCATTATTAAACATACTATTAACTGTGATGTAAGTGTTTTCGCCTTCGGGGACCATCTAGGGGACTGTGTTGATTGTGTATCATTCCATCCTAACCTAATGTAGGAACCCCTATATGCTCCCTATCCCCCTGCCTGCGGGCATTCCCTCTGTGTAGTCTTGCTTCCCCTTCTATATAGGGGAATTTTGTCTACAAACAGAGTAATTATCGCTTCTCTCTACCCTAAGGGAATGACCCTTCCTTAGGGTCGTGACCGAGAAATAAGGAAGGGCTCTGCCCTTCCTCAGTTGCACTTGGTTGGGTTACTCCTTCCTCCCTGCAACTTGTAATGTGTCTTTCAAACTTTCCTAGCCTAGGAGTTAGCCCTCCTTTTCTAGGTTAAGCTCTGGGGGTTGACTCTGCCCTATTATAGTTTGAGACGGTACTCCTGTACCGTTCTCATTCTGGGCTACCTAACCTAGGTTAGGGAGCGTTCTCCCTTACCTTGGTGGCCGTTCTCATACAGAGTCTCCTCTATAGAAAGACCCCTTTTCTTCCCCCTCCCCACCTATCCCTTTGGTGTAGGCTTGCCTACACACATCTGTCCTTAGTCCTACAACTCCTCCCTTGGGTGGAGTGGTAGGGCTAACATTGTTCCCCTGCTGAGCTGGCCGCTCTGGTACACATACCTTTCATAGCGTTCTATGGGGGTGGTTTTCATAGCGTTCTATGTGGGTGGTTGCCGGCAGCGGTCCGGCCGGCGGGGGATTCCCCCCTCTTGAGTGCCCTCTAACCCTCCCTTGGGTTACCCTAGGCACCCGGCCGACTGCCGGCTCCCTGCCGCCAGATACTAGGAGTATCCACTCCTATCATGAGTGCACTCTCTCCGGAGGGATGCCGGAGGGGTATGGGATCTTACCCCTTCCATCCCTCCTTACCTTTCTCTCTTTCTATCCTGGTGCCGGTCCCTCGCCGCCTCTACTGCCGGCGATAGCCGCCACTACCTCAGGTGACATTCTTTCATAAGATGCCTCCCCCTCTAAGACGTCAGCCTTCCGTGTGCCGGAGGCTGCCGCCTTCCGTCGACATACAGCCGACGTCCCACCCCTCATCTTACCTAGTAACAGCCGGCCGACCTTCGGAGTCGGCCACCTGGCATGCCGGCATTGATTGCCGGCGGTCTAGGTATACAACCATATACATATCTATCTTATGATTTAATCAAAAGCTAACCATGCCGTCAGCCATCGGCTGCTGGAGCCGACGCCTCCTGCCGACGACCCGCCGGTCGCCACGATGGTATTATACTTTAGATACTCAGTGTGTCTGTCTTGATGCCTTCCACCCTGCAGGACCGGCCTCCGGCGTCCCGTCGGTCTGCTGGCACCGTCCTGAGACATTAAGGGACATGCTCCCTTTCCACACCTGCCGATAACATTCCGACAGTCAAAATACTGCAGCCAGATGGCTTGGGCACTTCTATATATAGGTATTGTCTTACCATCCAAGATTGTGGCTATGCTGTTTGATTGCACATTACAATATTCCAGCATACTCTGTGTGTCTTAGTGCAGTCGATTGCCGGAACCTACATTTAAGGGAAGAAACTCAAGGCGGGGACATTTTGGCACTATGACATTGAAATTTGCACAGAATATGCATCTATATGTACACAATGCTTCAGCCAATTTTAGTCTCCCTAAGTTGAATAGTTTTTTTATTATTGTTTTTTCTTAGTTTTTTGGGACTTTTTCTCCTATTTTCAAAATCTATCTCCTCGCTTATTTATGGATCAATTTCAAAAATTTGAAAACCAACATAGTGCTTGTAGTATATACAATACAAAAAAATGTACATATTTTCAAATTTTCTTATATTTTTTTTCCATATCGTAAAAAAAAGTCAAAAAAAAAAATTTAAATTTTTCTATTTCTACAATCATCCTGAATTATAGTACTTTTTTAATTTAAAAAATTGGTCCATAAATAAAGAAGTAGTTAGCAATTTGATAACGAAAAATACTATTTCGAGAAATAACAGTAGAAAGTTTTGATGTACTCGCATTTGTTGGTAAAGCTGATCTGGAAAGTGTAAAAGGCTTCTGGTCCCCTGTTTTATAAAAAATATATTATCCCCTTTTTTAGACATTCTTATTTTTCTATTGTGGCATGGGGGGGGGGTTGTTTCATAGCATGCCAGGCTACTCATTGTTGCCAGGCTACTCATTGTTGCCAGGCTACTCATTGTTGCCAGGCTACTCATTGTTGCCAGGTTTGGTACTCTAACAGGCTCCTGGCTGATATGCATCTCCTCTGCTTGCATATACTTTCTATTTCTTTTTCGGTGGAGCAATAGATATGCTCTTTCTTCTTGTTTCTTATAGTGTCACCACCAACGCAAACACATGTTGCATCAGTAATATTATCAGAGCAAATTGTATCATCTTCATCATCTGATAGCACAAATGATAAGTCCTCCTTATATCATCAAATAAGCCCACAGTTTCACTTATATTCATAGGAATCCTGTAGAACATATTTGTAGGAAAACTAGTGTTTAATACAATATATACCAAAGAAACCAATTGCAAAATAACTAGATTGCTGGATGATATGGCTGTCAGTTAGATTCTGGGATTAGCATTTGCATGCACAAAATTGCAATTTTTACCTACTTAAATACTCCAGATTGCGTTCATCTTTTGTCTGACAACAGTACACACCTCAAGGCTACAGGAGAGCGGTAAAACTAAAATTCGTGATCTTGACTCAAAAATCGAGTTTCTTCCCTTAATAAGGGGTTTCTCCTATACCCCTTCTACTCCAGGGATCTGAGTGGTCTCAGACTCTGCTACACTCTGCGGGCAATTTCTATTAGAAGCTTAGCTCGGCTTATCCATATGGATTCCCTTATTGTGACCTTCGGCCACAAAAGAAATTGCCTACAGATAAGGTTACGGTAACCGACTGGGCGGGATTCACAAGTATGTGTCTATCTACTTCCTTTCCCGCTCATTATTCTCAAGCATTAAAATACCTTGTAATTAATTTAATGTTTAAAAATTTAGATTAAGATATCTTAATTTTAGAGTAATGTAAGTCATTCTTATCCCTTCCATGTACTCATCATCTCTTTCTTTTACAGGAGGAGTATATGAAGTGTGAGAGCAACTTCTGCGGGGTGAAGCGCCCGGACTTCTACGGGCACAAGGCGTGCCGGACCCATGCCCCCTGCGCCGCCAAGAAAGGCGTCCTGAAGTATTGGGACCCGCAGAACTGCACAGTCTGCAAGAGTGGTTTTGGTCGAGGCGTTCGACGATCCTTCTTCTGCGGAGGCAAAGGACAACGCTAGAGAGAAGCTACGCAAATGGGTGAGTGGCTTCCAGAAGAACGCCACCGGACCGTATCTTCCCAATGAAGACTTGAGGGCCTTGCTTTTCCCAAAGACATCCAAAGACTCTGTGGTCCCCAGTGATCAGATCCCCACCGTCCAGATCGTGGTGGAACCTGATGTTGTCATGGCCCAGTCCATGCATGAGTGCCATCTAGACTCCGATAACATGGAACGTATGTCGGAAGTGTCAGAAGAGACGGAGAAGAACCTCATGGGCGAGGAACTCGACTACGAGGAAGATCAGGTGGAATACCCTGATTCGGAGACCGAGGTCGATCCTGCTCCTACTCCCGCAGCAACTCCTGCACCGTCCGAGGAACCTGTTCCTTCGACTTCTGCCACCCCAGACCCTCTTTCATCGGCCACTCAGGAGGTCTTCAAGATGCTTGAAGCCCTCATGCCCTCATGGAAAGAAAACTACGAGAAACCCAGGAGCAATTCCGGACGACTCTCGTTAGTCTGGGTAGCCTCCGGGTTGAGAGGGTGCTAATTGTAAAAATATTTGCCAAAAATACACTAATCAAGACAGGCTAATGAAATTTTGAGGCATTATTAGCACTATAATAAGGCATATCCTCTGTAAGTTTTATCATCCTACAGGGAAATTAAAGGATTTTATGAATAAAAATGTGAAAATCGGAGCTAGCGACTTAAAAGTTGTTTGGTGACCAGTGAGAAACTAATGTCTTGAATTGAAATTCGCTCTGTCATTATGTTTGTTTATCCATATGGAACAAGCAGACAAAGTTTTATCAAAATCGAACAGTAAATAAGCACACAGAAAGAAAAAAACGAGCATTAACTTTAGTGAAACCCCGGCTGGTGATGGAGGGATACCTAGAAATAAATATTCACCAAAAATTAAAATTTCGATTTAGGGAAAAAACCTTCTGTGTTTTTCTAGGTATTATGTCACTTAATGGCCTAAAACATCTAAATATTATATTACTTAAGGCATAAGAGCAGGACAAGCAAAGAAATACACCCCTCTCCCGAAAAAGAAAAAACGAGAAATTACGATTTTTGTCTGATGACGAAAATATTGGATATAAAATCATAGTCTCCCCTGAGCCCATTTTCTTTGATATCACTGATATGAGAAAACGTTTTTGAACAGTTTTAAAGGGGTAACCTATAAAAATTAGAAAATTACTAATGATATTTCGTATTTTTTCTATTAACATAAGGGGGGCGTTGATGACCAGGGGGGGCATTATAGAGGCTGGAGATGAATTCTACACATATCACGGCCTTCTGATAGGTAAAAGGAAGACTTTTAGCAAAGAAAAAAACAATTGGGAAAATTCACCCCCTCAACCCGGAGTCAACCCTTAAGCTTAAACAACCGAAACGGATTTCGGTTAAGGACCTCCCCACTTGCTCGGAAGCTAACCCATGGAGATATACCGAGCATAGGCCAATTACTACTGGAAAAATCTACATCAGTGAAAGGGTTGGCTCTATCTTGCTGGAAGAAGTGGAATTCTTCCCGAATTTCAAGGCTTATCAGGACTGTTACGTCTGGCTCAGGTCCGAACCAGCCTCAAAGGAAGAGACTGAACCGAAGGAGGTTATCGTGTTCGATCTCGCGAAGGCCCAAGCTATGTTAGCCCAGGCGGTGAAGAGTAGGGGTTTCACCAACTCCAAGATGCCGGCGCTTAGCAAGAAGCATCCAACCTTCGTTGCGCCAAATGCTGTGACCTTCCCCTTCATCGAAAAGGCCTTCACAGCGGTCTTAAAGGCGGTGGAGGAAGGGAAACCTTGCCCTGCACTGGAGGAGTGCAGACTCTTCTCCATTACTCTTCCCCCCGATGATAGGCACTGGAAAAACATCCATTCAACCTTCACGGTAGGAAAACTAGAGCCTGACGTAGCTGGTCGTCAATTTAATGAGGACCTCCCAAAGCTAAACAATCACCTCCTTCGTAGGGAACAGGATACGAAGGAGAGGCTTGCCGCGTCGCTGTCCCACCAGGTACAGCTGGAATTTATGGCCGGGGATACTAGAGTCCCGGTCTTTTATATGGTCCTAGCCAAATCGCACTTGGCAACGGTGACAAAGGACCTATATAGCTTTACTAGGGCTCGCAGAGCCTGTCGTGAATTCGTGTTCGCCAACGCGACGGTGAAAGACGAACCCCGGAGACTGATTTCATCCAATATCTGGTGTAAGTATCTCTTCCCATCTTCTCTGGTGAAAGAGATTGTAGACAAAGCCGCCACGGAGAATAGGAACCTTCTCCACAAGTGGGGCATATCAAGAAAGAGGAAATCCTCTCAGGATGATGGCCCTCAGCCTAAAAGGAAACCTCAGAAGCTGAAACCCCAGCAACGTCAACAGAGACGACAGTTTCCGGGTACCGCTACTCCCCAAGTGGCCACACAGCCACAACAGACCTTTCAGTTGGTCCCTCAACCGGTGGTGTCGCAGTCCCCGGTCTTCACCCCTGCGTATGAGCAACACTCTACTACCTTTCGTCCCAGAGGTAGGGGCTCAAGCAGAGGCTCCGGCAGAGATTCTTCTCGCCGTCCCTCCAGAGGCAGAGGAGGAAGGGGTGCTAGCGGCCAAGGTGGCAAACCCTCGGGACACCAGAAGCAATGAAGTGCTTCCGGTGGGAGGAAGACTCTGCCAATTCCAGGATCGTTGGACCTTCGATCCCTGGGCACACAGCATCGTCAAGAAGGGACTAGGCTGGAGCTGGACTTAACCACCCCCGGCCTTCCAGCAATTCTTCCAACAGTCAACCCCCCTCCTGGAAGAATATGTCCTAGAACTCTTGAACAAGAAGGTTTTCAGGAGGGTAATGTCAACCAGGTTCCAAGGGAGACCATTTTGCGTTCCCAAGAAAGACTCTGACAAACTAAGAGTCATTCCAGACTTATCCCCTCTCAACAAGTTCATTGCGAACAATAAATTCAAGATGTTGACTCTGCAACAAATAAGGACCCTTCTGCCTCAAAGGGCCTACACGGTCTCCATAGACCTGGCGGATGCCTACTGGCACATTCCAATGAATCATTACGCTTCCTCCTACCTAGGATTTCGACTCCAAAGGAAAAGTTACGCATTCAGGGCCATGCCCTTCGGGCTCAACGTGGCTCCACGGATCTTCACCAAGCTGGCAGACGCCATCGTCCAACAGCTCCATCTTCAGGGCGTCCAAGTGATGGCCTACCTAGACGACTGGTTAGTCTGGGCGACATCGCCCGAAGATTGTGTAAGAGCCTGCAACAAAGTCACCCAGTTCCTAGAGCATCTGGGATTCAAGATAAACACCGATAAATCTCGCCTCTCTCCAGCTCAGAAGTTCCAATGGTTGGGAATCCATTGGGATCTTCAGTCACACCGCCTTTCCATCCCACAGAAGAAAAGGAAGGAAATAGCAGGGTCTATCAGAAGACTTCTAAAATCCAAACGGATCTCAAGACGACAGCAGGAACAAGTTCACGGCTCTCTACAGTTCACCTCTGTGACAAACCCAGTGCTTCGCGCACAGCTAAAGGATGCCGCGGGAATCTGGAGATGTTTCGCATCCATCGCTCGAAGAGACCTCAAGAGACGGCTTCCAAACAGACTTCGCTCACTTTTAAAGCCGTGGTTGGAAGCAAAGGCCCTGAAAAGGTCCATTCCTCTTCAACACCCGCCTCCATCAATCAACATCCACACGGACGCTTCTCTGGAGGGTTGGGGAGGTCACTCCCACCAACGACAAGTTCAAGGAACATGGTCTCCCCTATTCAAGACGTTTCACATCAACATCTTGGAGGCCATGGCGGTTCTTCTCACCCTGAAGAAGCTCTCCCCGCCTCCCTCGATCCACATTCGTCTGACTCTGGACAACTCGGTGGTAGTCAGATGTCTCAGTCGTCACGGCTCGAGATCGCCCCAGATAAATCAGGTACTTCTTCCGATCTTTCGTTTGGCAGAAAAGAAGAAATGGTACCTGTCTGCAGTTCACCTACAAGGATTCCGCAACGTGACGGCGGACGCTCTATCGAGGACAAGCCCAATAGAGTCGGAATGGTCTCTAGACGCAAGATCATTCTCCTTCATCTCTCACCAAGTCCGGGAACTTCAGATCGATCTCTTTGCGACGAGCGACAACAATCAACTTCCTCGATATGTGGCCCCGTACGAGGACCCCAAGGCAGAAGCGGTGGACGCCATGTCCCTGGATTGGAACAGATGGTCCAAGATCTACCTGTTCCCTCCTCCCAGCCTTCTGCTGAAAGTCCTATCCAAACTGAGAACCTTCAAAGGGACAGCGGCCCTAGTGGCTCCCAAGTGGCCCCTGAGTAATTGGTATCCCCTGGTCCTGGAGCTGCAGCCCACGCTGATCCCCCTACCGGGCCCAGTCCTCTCTCAACAAGTACAGAAGTCGACTGTCTTCGCTTCATCACTGAAAGTCAGGGACCTTCATCTCATGATTTTCTCTCCTTAGCCGCGAAGAAAAGGTTTGGGATCTCGAAGAAAAGCTTAGACTTCCTCGAGGAGTACAAGACAGAGTCTATCAGAAGGCAGTACGAATCGTCCTGGAAAAAGTGGGTTTCCTTCGTCAAGGCAAAAAATCCTTCGGAAATCACCATTGATTTTTGCATGTCCTTCTTCATTCACTTTCATGGACAAGGCTTAGCGGCCAACACGATTTCCACTTGTAAATCGGCCTTGACTAGACCACTCCTATATGCCTTTCAGATTGATCTGTCCAGTGATATCTTCAATAAACTGCCAAAGGCATGCGCTAGACTACGCCCAGCACCTCCGCCAAAACCTATCTCCTGGTCCCTGGACAAGGTGCTCCATTTTGCTTCTATCCTGGACAACGATTCGTGCCCTCTGAAAGACCTGACTCAAAAAGTTATCTTCCTTTTTGCTCTCGCCTCGGGAGCCCGAGTCAGTGAAATAGTGGCATTATGAAGAGAAGAGGGTCATATCCTATTCGCCGAGACAGGAGATCTTACCCTCTTCCCTGATCCGATGTTTCTCGCCAAGCATGAACTACCCACCAAGAGATGGGGCCCTTGGAGAATCTGCCCCCTGAAGGAAAATGTCTCTCTATGCCCAGTGGAGAGTCTTAAGGTCTATCTTCGAAGAACTTCAGACTTCAGTGGAGGACAACTCTTCAAAGGAGAAACATCGGGTAGCGACCTGTCACTGAAACAACTAAGAGCGAAAATCACCTACTTCATTCGCAGAGCGGATCCTGACAGTACACCCGCAGGTCACGATCCTAGGAAAGTCGCTTCTTCTCTGAATTTCTTCCAGAGTATAGATTTCGAAAGCCTGAAGAGCTTTACAGGCTGGAAATCATTGCGCGTATTCTTCAAGCACTACGCAAAACAGGTGCACGAAGTGAAACATTTCGTGGTAGCTGCAGGTAGTGTTATGAAACCTGCTGCTTAAATCTGCATAGAACAGTGAGTTACTTGGGACTCTAACTCTACGGGTGCCTGTGTTGACCCTTGTGTGATACATAGTGATTTAATGGACACTTAGTGTTTCTAATAGACTGTTCTTTACCAAGGTGAAATGTCATAGAAATTTTACATGCGTGCCACATGCTCTAGAGCATGGAGTGTTTTTTTGAACTTTAAAAGACTGGCGTTCCTCTGGGAACTTGTGTTTCTAAAAAGGAAACTTTCCTTTTCAGACTCAAGATCACCGTCTTTCATTTCTATGTACATTATTCATTATTACTGTAAATAAATTCTATAATCATTATTGTGATTACTTCCATAATGATCTGCAATCTTAAAAATAAAATGTCTATTTTATTACCATAAGCGTCTCCTTTCGCTCCTATTCCTTAATAAGAAATATACGATTATTATAGTTTCATTTACCTCTTTAATGTATGATCTAAAGAATAATATAAGTAATTATGTTATATACTCACTTATGCCTTGATAATATTCCTACTCGAATATTAACCTTTGTCCTATCTCCGAGACCAGCATGATCTCTCCACCAGGTGAGTAGTAATTATGTTATATACTCACTTATGCCTTGGTAATATTCCTACTCGAATATTAACCTTTGTCCTGTCTCCGAGACCAGCATGATCTCTCCGCAGGGTGAGTAGTTCTTCAATGATCGCTTCGAGATATTCCTTTTGTCCACCAGGACTTCTCTGCCAGGGGGCCAGGAAACCGGTTCATCATAGAATCTCTGGTAATGACATTTACTATAATATTGCTCGAAGCCCTTGGCACTTGGATTAAAGGGGGAAAAAATCCACGATACATTAATTCTCTGGTACACTTCCATCAGGACGACATGGTTTGAGCCCAAAAAACGGATTTTGAGCGAAGCGAAAAATCTATTTTTGGGTGAGATAGCCATGTCGTCCTGATGGACCCTCCCGTCTATTCTAGTTCATCCTTTCAGGCCCCTCCCTGATCTACTGTATCGTGGAGATTGGTAGGAGCTGAGCTCAGGATGAGGACGGACGTGACGTCATTTAGCTATGGCGCCCGTTTGTTTACGTCTCGAGTACCAAAAGTAGCCACGGATGAGAGTAACTTTGGAACGGCTCCTCAGTTACTCAGCCACCTTTCCATATTGAAGTGTTAACTCTATATGGGGTGCAGATAGCTATGTGGTGTGTTCATACATGCGTCCCCTGTTGATATACGATATCCTAGAGGGAAACCTTTAGGGTACTCGCACCAGAAGTTAGAATTCTGTGATAACCTTTAGTTTAATTCTCTGGGAATATCCATTGTAGTTAAATATACCCTAGGAAGCTACTGAAGGAACCTTCCATCATGACGACATGGCTATCTCACCCAAAAATAGATTTTTTGCTTCGCTCAAAAGCCGTTCTGTTCTCTTGTGAGATTGTGTCCTATGGGCCGCTCTCTCTCTCACTTGACTAACCCAACCTGGGGAAATTATTTCTCCTACGTGAGGTTACTCCATGAGACCAGAATCCCTTAAGTCGGGTGGTGCCTTCAGGCATTACCTTACTTGTAGGACATCTGTCTCTTTCGTGTTGGATGAACCAACACCCTCCTGGCCGTCGTTCTACATTTGACCCCAAGGGTTATATGTAGGACTGGCCTGAGGTTCCCTGTCTGCCGCCGGCCGAGCCGGCTGCCGGCAGGTACCCTCATATTCTTTAGAGTGTTCTTCAGTCCTCCCATGGACTTCCTTCCATAGCCCATATGATTGGGATATGGTTGGGTGGAAGCCCGAATATAATTCCCCCTTCCACTTGAACCCTCATTCTGGATGTAGGCCGGCAAGGCTGAGCTCTTGTCTTCCTCCATCCTTTCCTTTCGTTTTACTGGGCCATGTCAATTGTCTGCTGGCCGGCACTTACTCTGCCGCCGCTTACTATGGGCATCGCTGATCGACAACCCAACGACAATAGACATACTGGGACCAGCTGCCGGCTACTGAGTTGCCGGCCGGCAGCCGGCCACCCATAACTTGGACATTTGCCGCCGGGTCCTACTTGATGGAAGGATCCCCGGCTTCCGGCCGGCAGAGCCGTTGCCGGCGGCCTGCCGCCCATTATTTTGAAGACAGTAATTGCCTTCCATAGCCCAGAATAGACCAGCATGTGCCGGCAGGCCTGACAGGACTGTCGGCAGCGCTGTAGCCCAAAAGTTTTTTCCAACCTACAAGGTGCTTCATGGGCAGCCTATTGTGAGACCATCACATATAAGAGAGCGATTCTCTCTTCCATTAATGGTTATTATCCATTATTGTCTTTAATCCCCAATATTGAACCTGGAAGATTGTGTCAGGAAGACACTCTATATCAAAGGATATCATCTTCCCCTAAAAATTCTTAAAGAATTTTGCATTCAATATTGGAGGAGGTCATAGCAATTGGCTGGACAGGAAACACATGTGGGTGTCTTTCCTATCTCCAGCTTACCCTATCCAAGCTAATATTAATAATATGTATGCTGAAATCTGAGAATTTCACCGAATACTTATACGCTTTTCTTTCTTTACAGGAGGAGCATCCCGAGTGTGGGAACAACTTTTGCAGGGTCCGTAGTAAGAACTTCTACGGCCATGACATGTGCAGGGCCCATGCTCGCTGTGCAATCACCAAGGGGGCTCTCAAGTACTGGGACCCACAGGTATGTACCGTTTGCGAAAAACTGGTAAGAGAGGCTTTTGATGATCAAAAGTCACTGAGTCTAGGGACGCAGCAAGGGAGACGCTGTGAAAATGGGTCAGGGGCTTCCAGAAGAACACCTCTGGCCCATACCTTCCTAATGAAAAGATGAGGGCTTGTCTTTTCCCTAGGGCATCTTCGGATGCGGTTATTCCCCAGGCTCAACCTGAGATTCCCCTGGTTTAGATTCCGGTAGAATCTGAAATTTCGGATGCCTTGGAGAGCATCCATTTAGAGGACAACATGTCAGTTGTCTCGGAGGAGACTGAGAACAATCTTATAGTGGAGGAACTGGATCAGGCGGATGACGTTCCACCTGAGGCAGAAGTCGAGAAAGCCGAACCGATTTCGGTATCATCAGCCACGGTGACTAAGCCGGTGCCTTCGACTTCTTCCGCTGCACCCCAGTTAGATACCATCACGAGTACGTTGCATTCGCTGTTGTCCATGGTGCAGGACATTCAGAAGAAATCGTCCGAGAAAGAGGCCTCTCTTCGGACGGAAATGCATCAGCTAGTTGCAACACGTTTGGCCCCGAAGGAGCTAAACGTCAAGGATCTCCCCGCCTTCTCTGACGTTAACCCCTGGAGGTACGTAGAGCATATGCCTATGTCGGGGGGAAGATCTTCCTCTCAGAAAAACTGGGCACTGTCCCAGTGGAGGAAATTGAGTTCTGGCCCAGCAAAGGGGCCTACCCGGACTGCCATGTCCGTCTAAAGACGGAACCTGCATCCAAAGAGGAGACAGAGCCGAAGGAAACTATTGTCCTTGAACTCTCTAAGGATCAGGCCTTATATACCACCACCTTAAAGGAGAGGGCCTTTACTAGCTCCAAGGTGCCGGCTCTCAGCAAGAAGCACCCGTCCTTCATTGCTGACCCCAAACGTGCCTTCCCCTTTATGGACAAAGGGTTTAAGGCAGTTGAGGCAGGGAAACCATGCCCTACACTGGAGGAGTGTAGACCCTTCTCCTTTGCCTTCCCATCAGACGATGCAGACTGGAAGGATGTTCACAACACCTTCACAGTTGGGAAGCTGGAGGCAGATATTGCCAGATGACAGTTCGGCGAAGACCTCCCGAAGCTGTCAGACTTTCTCCTGCGCAAAGAACAGGAGACAAAAGAATGTCTTGCTGCTTCCTTGTCTCTGCAGACTGGCCTAGAGACAATGGCAAGCATCCCGGATACCCCAGACATGTACATGGTCTTCGCCAAATCTCATTTGACAACAGTCAACAAGGACCTGTACAACTTTATTAAAGCCCGAAGGGCATGTAGAGAGTTCGTGTTCGCCTCGGCTGCGGTGAGACACGAACCAAGAAGCTGATAGCTTCCAACATCTGGGGAAAAGACCTCTTCCCAAGCGAAGTGGTCAAAGAGGTCGTGGACAAAGCCACTATAGAGAATAGAAACCTTCTCTGTAAATGGGGCTTGTCCTCAAAAAGAAAATCTTCAGCTGATGAGGGTCCCCAGCCGAAGAATAAGTCGAAACGACCTAAAGTGCCCTCTCGGCCTAAACAACAGCAACAGCTTCCCGTGGCCACGGTGTCCCAGACGGTGGCACAACCACCCACCACCTTTCAACTGGTGCCCCAAACGCTGGCGACCCAGTCACCAGTGTTCACCCCAGTTTTTGAAAGGCAATCGACGACCTTTCGGCTGAAGTCTCGAGGTTCCTTTCGATGATCCTCCAGACGCCCCTTCAGAGGTAGGGGCAACAAAGGTGGACGTGGCCAAGGAGGTAAATCCTCCACCCAGCACTCAAAGTGAGATGCTACCGGAAGGAGAGAGACTTTTCCTCTTCCGGGATCGTTGGACCTTCAATCCCTGGGCCCAAAGCCTAATTAAAAACGGAATAGGGTGGAGTTGGAGCTCAACTCTACCGATCTTCCCTCAATTTTTCGAACACTCAACCCCCATATTGGAAGAATATGTTCAGGAGCTCTTGAACAAAAGAGTTATAAGGAAGGCGAAGTCTGTCAGATTCCAAGGAAGGCTATTTTGTGTTCCGAAGAAGGACTCGGAAAAGCTTAGAGTAATTCTGGACTTGTCACCACTCAACAAGTTCATAGTGAACTACAAGTTCAAAATGCTGACGCTTCAACACATCAGGACCCTGTTGCCCAAACGGGCATACACAGTCTCCATAGACATGACTGATGCTTACTGGCATGTTCCAATCAGCCATCAGGTTTCCCCCTACCTGGGATTCAAACTACAAAAAAGACAGTACGTTTTCAGAGCCATGTCCTTTGGCCTGAACATAGCTCCAAGGTTATTCACTAAGCTTGCGAATGCAGTCATTCATCAACTACGCCTAAAAGGAATCCAGGTGGTAGCCTACCTGGACGACTGGCTGGTGTGGGCAGCATCTGAGGAAGAGTGCAGGCAAGCCTCCAAGGAAGTGATCCGGTTCCTGGAACAATTTGGATTCAAGATCAACTTGGAAAAATCTCGACTGTCTCCAGCTCAAAAGTTTCAGTGGCTGGGCGTCCACTGGAACTTGCAGTCACACTGCCTTTCCATTCCATCAAAGAAAAGGAAAGAGATAGCAGGATCTGTCAAAAGCCTTCTTCGGTCCACAAGGATATCAAGAAGGCAACAGGAGAGAGTGTTGGGGTCCCTCCAGTTCGCCTCAGTGACAGATCCAGTATTGAGAGCACAATTAACGGATTTTGAGCGAAGCGAAAAATCTATTTTTGGGTGAAGTAGCCATGTCGTCCTGATGGAAGTTTCTTCAAAGGTAGCTTCCTAGGTATATTTGACTATAGTGATATATCCCAGAGAATTTACCAAAGGTATCCAGAATTCTAACTCCTGGAGCGAATATCCCTTAAAATTTCACGAAGGATATCGCGTAATATCAGAGGACGTATTCTTGACACGTCTCATGGCTATCTACGCCCCCAATAGAGCTTTCACTTCGAGGGGAAAGAGAGGCAAGAATAAGGAGTCGTTAAAGAGACAACGCTCTCAACGCTCCCTACTGCTCTGCAAATAGTGCGCCAATCCGCCACCGCGAGGCGCCACCAAGTCATTCTTTGTAGCTTTGTAGGCGTTGCAGATACAGTACCATAGGGAGGGATTCATTATCCTTTTGTCCCAAAAGAGGGTGGGTCCATCAGGACGACATGGCTACCTCACCCAAAAATAGATTTTTCGCTTTGCTCAAAATCCGTTTTTTGGGCTCAGGCCATGTCGTCGTGATGGAAGTGTACCAGAGCATTAATGTATCTGTGGATTTTCAATAGTGCCGTTCATCTCGAGCTAAATCTTTCCTTTTGGTCTTTAAACCTAGAGACACTTGATGTTACCGTTATACATCAATCAGCTGATCATGAAATATGTCCAGTGCTTCCTGCCCCCTACAGGGAAGAGTCTGGGTAGACTCAAGG
This sequence comes from Palaemon carinicauda, assembly GCF_036898095.1. Classification (NCBI taxonomy): domain Eukaryota; kingdom Metazoa; phylum Arthropoda; class Malacostraca; order Decapoda; family Palaemonidae; genus Palaemon; species Palaemon carinicauda. The sequence goes on along the minus strand of NC_090740.1, from coordinate 70,071,053 downwards.
AAAAAACCCGAGGATTGTGAGTTCAAGGAACAATCAGGCAAACAATTTGTATATTAGTGTCATCATATACGTAAAGCATAGTCTGTACTAGGACGGTATTGATCTGGACAGGTTACTGTACCTCATGGGTCTGTCGATAAAGAGACGGACAGGTTTATAAACGTGTAGGAAACCTTAAACAGTAAAATGAACAGTCTAGTACAACAAGATCTTACCTGTTTGCCTGGAAAAATATGAACCTTAGTTCCGATATTAACTTAAATATCAAAAGAGTCAGGGATGCTCTGACTCATACATACACTGGAATTTTTGGGCTCAAGCCATGACGTCATAATGGAAGGTTCCTTTAGTAGCTTCCGAAGGGTATATATGACTACAGTGATATTCCCAGAGAATCAAACCAAAGGTTTCACAGAATTCTAACTTCTGGCGCGAGTACCTTTAACAATACTCTCAAGGGTATCGTATATCATCAGGGGACGTATTCTTGACACGCCACATGGCAATCTGCACCCCGAATAGCCTTTACGCCTCTTTCAGGCTCCCCTGCACCAGGGAGAAGGAATGTCGTAGGACCTAAGGGAGTGAGAGGTGTAAACCAACGAACAGACGTTCCCTCAAAGGTATCAGACGTTGCTCGTCAAGCACGTCCTTGCCATAAAACAGGAGAGACGAAGTTCTCCTCGTCTTCTGATGATTCGTCTCTTTAAAAACCTGGGCGTAAGGTTTCGAGACGGTTGAAACGTTAATTAGTTCTTTCAGAACAAGTTCAACGTCCTAGCTGTAGTCATCATGAGAGTCCCGTTCATAGCGATGACGTTCATGTACAGACGTTTCCGACGTCACGATCTATTCAGAGTGCGCAGCGTGACGTTGAGCTGCAGTCACCGCAGACTCGACGTGACGTTGAGCGGTAGACACCGTAGACACGACGGGACGTCGAGCGTCAGTCACCGTAGTCACGATATAGCATCGATCAGCAGTCACCGCTGTTACTACGTGACGTTTGAATGTCAGCCACCGCAGTCACAGGTTGATCCGAAGTTAAGTGTTTTGCAAGATATGCTGTTAAAGCTTTCTTCTTTAATAGAAGCTTCCTGTGCGAAAGGATCCTTTGCTTTTTGTACGTCACGGTTCTGGGATACGCGATTCAGGTCTTCAACCTTCTAAACGAGCTTTGTTACGTCACGCTGACGTTATCCCTAGTGTCAGCTTTGCTGTTAAACGAGATGCGGAGCATAAATCTCGATGTAACTTTGATCGCTTTGAACGTCAGCCACCGCAGTCACAGCGTGACGTTGAGCTGCAGACACCGCAGACACGACGTGACGTTGAGCGGTAGACACTGTAGACACGACGTGACGTCGAGGGTCAGTCACCATAGTCACGAAATAGCATCGAACAGCAGTCACCGCTGTTACTACGTGACGTTTGAACGTCAGTCACTTCTGTCATAGAATAACATTCTCTGCAGTCACAACGTGACATCGACCCTCCAACTTTAACTTCTGTTCATATACAAGTTGATGTAGCCTGGCAGGCTTTTCCTTCACGTCATTCTGAATATAAATCTCCTTCTCGCAAGACTTTAGATTTATCAGATGATGTGCCTTCTGAAGAAGTTGATGACCCCCTTTCAACTAATGTACCTTTGGGGATTCATTCAGAAGAGGAGTAACCTAGGGTTGTCCAACAATCCCTTGTTTTTAAAATTATGAATTTCTTTAGGGAAATTTTGTCCTACTCGTTTTGTAACGGCTGCTCCACATTCTCCGCCGTCTGAGTTTACTCTTGGCATGATTTTCTTCGACTCCTACATATACGAAGTCAGTTCTCTCTCGTTCTTCCAAGAGAGCCATGCGCTTACTGGGAGACTGGTTGGAATCCAGGAGAAGTTTAGGAAAGTCTGCTTTTGCTTTTCCTCCTTAATTAGCTTCTCGCTCAAGCGTCTGGTGTGACACAGGAGAAGTTCTCGGCTTGGGAGTTCCTACCTCTGCCCAAGGAGACTTCTTAAGCCGAGTGGACTCTCCTCGTCGTCTAGCCATGAGACGCTCCAAGATTTTATGGTCTTCTTCAGAGCTTGACCATCTCCTGAAAGGAGTTTTTCGAGTGTTTGAAGTATTTATTTTTTTTTGGATTGGTCCCTGGGAGCCTTAAGTAAGAAGGTCTCTCCAGCTGACAATGTATTGCTGTACAAATTATGTCATGCATGAACAATGCTATAAGGGATGGCTCCAATGAACTGGCAGCCACGTTCACTGCGGGAGTACTTAAGATGTAAGTGCACTCAATGTGTTCATTGTCAAGACAAAGTTCACGATGAAGACTACCAAATCTGTCTTGGCAGCAGTAAGGGAAGGCGACTGGATGGTCTCTCTCGACCTTCAGGATGCATTCTTCCATATCCCAATTCATCCAAACTTTCAACAATATCTGAGGTTTGTGGACGGGAAAGTAGTGTACCAATTTCGAGCACTGTGCTTCGGCCTCAGTCCGGCTCCTCTTGTTTTTACAAGGTTCATGCAAAATGTAGCAAGCTTTCTACTTTTTTCAGGGATCAGAGCCTCCCTTTATTTTGACGACTGGCTAATCAGGGCGTCGTCATTAAATCGCTGTCTGGAGAACCTCAAAGGGACATTAGACCTAACCAAGGAGCTAGGTCTCATAGTGAACGTAGAGAAATCGTAACTTACAGTACTCCATCCCAGACTATTCTTTATTTGGGGATGGAGATACAGTGTCGAATTTTTCGGGCCTTTTCGTCTCCCACAAGAATGGAACAAGTTCTGTTAAAAGTCCGTCACTTGCAAGAGAAAAACAGTTGCTCTGTAAGAGTTTGAACGAGCCTCATGGGAACTCTTTCATCGCTGGAGCAGTTTATCTCTCTGGGGAGACTCAACCTTTGCCCTCTCCAATTTCACCTAAACCATTGGAACAAGGAGAAGGGCTTAGAGAGTATCTCTATCCCAATCTCCAACTCAGTCTAGACATGTCTGACTTGGTGGGACAGCAACATCAGACTTCGAGAAGGTCTTTCTCTTGCGATCAAGAACCCAAACCATGTGTTGTATTCAGATGCATCGGATTTGGGTTAGGGAGCACCACTGGACAGTCTGGAATGCTCGGGTCTTTGGTCCATGGATCAGAAGGAACTCCATTTAAGGCAAGTAACATCTCTCTTTTGACGAGATTTGTGCAAGGAGAAATGAATGTCTTAGCGGACTGCCTCAGCAGAAGAGGACAAGTCATCTCCATGGAGGGGACGTTGCACAAGACTGTGTGCGAGAAGCTATGGATGACATGGGGTCAACCCACCATAGATCTTTTTGCGACTTCACTGACATAGAGGCTCTCGACTTACTGCTCTGCAGTTCCAGATCCAGAGGCAGCCCACATAGACGCTTTCCTGCTGGACTGGTCTCGCTTAGACATCTATGCCTTCCCACCATTCAAGATCCTAGACAAGGTTCTTCAGAAGTTCGCCTCTCACGAAGGGACCAGGTTGACGTTAGTTGCTCCCCTCTGGCCCGCGAGTGAGTGGTTCACAGAGGTACATCTATGGCTAGTAGACATTCCAAGAAGTCTACCGTTGCGGATGGATCTCCTGCATCAGCCTCACGTAAAGAGATTTCATCAAAGCCTCCCCGCGCTTCGTCTACCTGCCTTCAGATTATCGAAAGACACTCTAGATCTCGAGGGTTTTCGAAGGAGGCAGCTAGAGCGATCGCGAGGGCTAGAAGATCCTCTACCATCAGGATTTATCTATCTAAATGGGAGGTATTTAGAGACTGGTGCAAGTCCTCCTCTATTTCCTCTTCCAGTACCTCTGTAGCGCAGATTGCAGATTTTCTGCTTTATCTGAGAAATGGTCGCTCCCTTTCTGCATCTACCATTAAAGGCTACAGAAGCATGTTAGCTTCTGTTTTCAGGCATAGAAATTTGGATCTATCTAATAACAAAGATCTTCAAGACCTTCTTAAGTCTTTCGAGACTTCCAAGGAGCGTCATATTTCTACTCCTGCTTGGAACTTGGACGTGGTCCTGCAGTTCCTTATGTCAGACAGGTTTGAACCGTTAAGTTCGGCCTCCCTGAAGGATCTTACCCTCAAGACACTTTTCTTGGTGAGCTTGGCTTCTGCGAAAAGGGTTAGTGAGATACATGCTTTTAGCAAGACTATCGGCTTCTCCGCTAATAAAGCAGTATGCTCTCTTCAGCTAGGTTTTTTGGCCAAAAATGAACTTCCGTCTCGTCCATGGCCTAAATCGTTTGAACTTGCCAGTCTATCTGAGATTGTTGGGAATGAAGTTGAAAGAGTGCTGTGCCCCGTTAGAGCTCTTAGTTTTATTTATCTAGAACTAAACTGCTGTGAGGTTTTTTCAGAGGCCTTATGGTGCTCCGTTAAAAAGCCCTCTTTGCCTATGTCGAAGAATGCGTTGTCTTATTTTATTAGACTATTGATTAGAGAGGCACACTCTCATTTAAGTGAGAAGGATCGTAATTTGCTTGAAGTTAAGGCTCATGAAGTTAGAGCGGTAGCAACTTCAGTAGCACTTAAACAAAATAGATCCCTTAGAAGTATTATGGACGCGACCTTTTGGAGAAGCAAGTAGGTGTTCGCTTCATAATACTTGAAAGATGTCCAGACTCTTTGTGAGGACTGCTAAACGTTGGGACCATTCGTAGCAGCGAGTGCAGTAGTGGGTGAAGGTTCTACCACTACATTCCCTTAATCCCAATATCCTTTTAATCTTTTTTGAAATTTTTAATCTTGTTTTGGGTTGTACGGGAGACTAAGAAGTCTTTCGCAAACTTTTGATTTGGCGGGTGGTCAAAATATTGTTTCTTGAGAGCGCCCAGATTAAGGGTATTGATGAGGTCCTGTTGTAGGGGTGTTCACCCTGATTATAACAGCTCCTAGAAGTCTTTCAGCATCCTGAGAGGATCGCTGGGCTTCATAAGGATAGCGGACTAATGAGTCAGAGTTTGTTTTTTTAATATTTGTCAAAAACTCTTGAGCATATACGCCTTTATTGTTTTAATACTGGTCTCTACCCACCACCATGGGTGTGAATCAGCTATTTATATATTCACCGGCTAAGTTTAATATTTAAAAATGATATTTTCAATTTAAAATAGATTTTTGAATATACTTACCCGGTGAATATATATAATTAAAGGCCCTCCCTTCCTCCCCGATAGAGACCCTACGGACTGAGAAGAACTGGTTTGGTTGAGAAGTATATGCGGTATCTGGCCGATAGTCGGCGCTGGTGGGCACACCCGGCAACCTTCATGGCGATCGCTCGCGAGTTTTTGGAATCTGTCGACCGTCGGAGACGTAAGCTATTTACATATTCACTGGGTAAGTATATTCAAAAATTTATTTTAAATTGAAAATATCATATTAAGACTAATACTGTGGTGTCCTCATACCCCGACGAGGTGGTATTGGGAAAGTCCTAGTTACACAGTTTTTCCTTCTAAAGAACTCAAAATAACTTTACCAGGACAGTCACACTTCTACATACCTCAACACACAGCTTGCATAGGCCGAGGACCTTGCATAGCAAGGTTTTAGAGAGGTGCAGGGATTCCTTATTTTGTGAGTACTGATACATTCAGATAAGGAGCCCCCCGGTAAAGCCAAAAGCCAGATTGGCTGGGACGTCCACCCTTCCTAATGGGTGAGTCACCCCTATTAAATAGCGTGGTTTGTATTACAGTTACGGAACAAATGACAAATTCGTAGATAATTGTATTTTTCCTAACTATACAAACCTTAGCTATTTAAGCAAACTTACCCTCTAGCCCTATCTTCCTTGAAGTCCTACATCCAAGCAAAGTGAGCTCAATCACAGGTTTGTGAGGGAGTTCTGTAGCAAGCTACCCTCCTTACCCTCACTAAGTAGCGATGTGGGTAGTTAACCCTCGTTAGAAATTAATGGCTCGTCATTTCAGCAACGCCGAAAGTAATACCCCTATTAAATAGCTAAGGTTTGTATAGTTAGGAAAAATACAAATCATCTAAAAGAATTTCATATTTTCAATGTGGTCTTCTCCAACTGATTGTAGTTTTCTATTATTTCAGACTTTTCATCTCTAAGGAAGGAATCATCCACCTCTTTCCGCTAAAGCTTGTAAGCTACTGAAGGTATATGCAAGAGACGTAAGACTGGAAAAGAAAGGGTCATGTTGGAAGTTTTTGTTGTACAGTATGATGTCTGAGAATAGGAAGTTTTGTCTTAATTTCCTCTTTGAAATCTATAGAAAATAATATTAAGGGGTTTGTCATCTTTTGATAGGGAGAGGATGATGAATTCTGAACCACCTTTTGAATTTCCAATGAAAAGTGAAATTGAAGATCTATTTTCACCTGCCGTCGATCCAGAAAATAATGATACATTTGGCAGTGTTGCTCTCTTTAATGATAGCGCTCTTTTCTTGGATTCAAAAATGGAAGTGAAAGTAGAGCCAGAAATATTCGATTCTAGCGAAAGCAACTTGAAAAATTCTTACGAGTACGATGCATCAGTGTGTGAAAACGGTTCAGTAAGGTGTAAAGGGGATGTCGATGCTGAGGAAAGTGTAGACACTTACTTAAGGACAGTTAAGGAAGAGGATAAAGGAAAAGAAAAGGGAAGACTTTCATGTGTAATCAGTGGAAGAGAATTATTACAGAAAGATGTTTTGAATCAAGAGGTGAATCAAATAAATGAGAAGCAGATAAAAAAAGGGATCTTTGGTAATGTTAACTCCAATGATCTAGCTAGAAAGCGATGCACATGCAGTGAATGTGGGAAAACGTTTTCTAATAAATTATGTCTTACAGTGCACTTAAGAATTCACACGGGAGAGAGGCCATACAAATGTAATGTCTGTAGCAAAACATTTGCTTCAAAATAAAATCTCACTGCACATTTAAGAATTCACACGGGAGAGAAGCCATACAAGTGCGATGTCTGTAGCTAAACATTTAAAACAAAATCAAATCTCACTGCACATTTAAAAATTCACACGAAAGAAAAGCCATACAATTGCAATGTCTGTAGTAAAACATATACTTCAAAATGTAATCACACTGCACATTTAAGAATTCACACGGGAGAAAAGCCATACAAATGTAATGTCTGTAGCAAAAAATTTACTACAAAAGCAATTCTCACTGTACATTTAAGATTTCACACGGGAGAGAAGCCATACAAATGTAATGTCTGTAGCAAAACATTTAGTATACAATCAAACCTCACTAGACATTTAAGAACTCACACGGGAGAGAAGCCATACAAAGGTAATGTCTGTAGCAAAACATTTACTAGTCAATCATACCTCACTAGACATTTAAGAATTAACACGGGAGAGAGGCCATACAAGTGCAATGTCTGTAGCGAACTCTTTACTTCGAAAAACTATCTCACTAAACATAAGAGATCACATGAGAGATCTATCCCAGTTTCATGAATAATTTGAAACAGAGACTCGATAAACATTTAAGAACTCGCATGGAAGAAAAACCATTCATGTGCACGGACTGTGGTAAAGCATTTTGCTCTGAAGGTTTCCTCAAGAATCTTCATAGAAGGAGCTGCTATAAAATCTCATATTGTGATCTGGAATAAAGGAGAAAAAACAGCAAAGATTATAGATGTGAGATTTCTTACCCCTTCGCACGATTGCCCAGGCCGTTAGGTCTCAGAGTCGACAAGGTGACGTGGTGCCTCCAAACAGATCATGGGAAGCACAGACCAGCACCCCAGGTCAGGCAATAGCCAGTTAGTTTTTTGAACTTACACCCACCTAACAGTGAGTCTCCACTGTAAATATCGTAAGGGTTTGTATGTAGTGCCGTAACAAATGACAGATTTGGAAATAATTTGTATTTTTGTTGTATCCTTGTACAATCCTGGAGCTCTTAACACATACTGATCCCGCCATCGCCTTCCCTCAGGAAGTCCTGCCGCAATTGCAAAGTGACGTTCAGTTACAACTGCTGGTGTGAGCAAGGTGGTTGGTCCAACTCTTGCTCTCCCTTCGCTAACTACCGTGGGGTAGTTACACATTGCTAAATGTTTTACAGCTAGTTCTAGCTGTTGCCAAAATGCATCTCCTCTGTAAAGAGCTCCAGGTTTGTATTGTTAGGAAAAATATAAATTATTTCCAAATTTCTCATATCAGCATTTGTTCCTACACCAAATACAAACCCTCATTCTGTACTATAGGAGATATTCTAGCGCAAGCTGGAAAATACGGCAGAAAAATCTTAACAAGGTCGTTAACGACCGGGCCGGTAGTTATGCACCTGTTAGGGGTGGGGGGATTGCCGGCCGGTGGCTACTGAATACCTTCAATCGAATTCTAGCCGTCACAGTGGTAACACCGCTGCTCCTGCTTTTGTTTGACTGGCAGACTAGCCTTTCTTTAGTGTGTTTTTTATTAACTTTTTCTCTTCTTTCTTTATTAGATGTGATGTCCTCTAATGTAAGGAAGTGTCCCGGGATTTCCCCGAAATCTTGTGGCACATTCATGTCACCTCCAGAGGTGGATCCTCATTCCCTATGCCCTTTGTGTAGAGGTCATAGGTGTTCTGAAGGCTCCCCCTGCCAAGTACAGTATATAGAGAATGGTCGCCAATGCAGTGGGATAAGTTTATGAAGAGGAAGAAGAATAAATCCAAGAAAGATTCGTTACCTCCAGGTTCGCCGTCGAAAGGTTAGGAGTCTCAGGCCTCTTCTTCGGCCTCTCGATCTCTTCCTTCAGACTCTTCCTTGCCTCCTTCCTCCGGGGGGAAGTCAAGGAAGAGCGGCACCATTGACTTAACTCCCATTCCCTCGGGTCAGGAGGATCAAGTTGCCCCTCCCAGTGGGACAGTTTCTTCCAATACAGAAATAATTTTATTACCGCTTCTATTCCAGATAACGTACGAGCGGTATGGCCTGCCCTTGGACTTCCTGGTTCTCGCGGGCACAATTTTACCTCAGGTCCCTTCTGTTTTGCAGCCTTCAGGAGTTCCAGACCTCGCCGACATCCCGTCAGCCCAATCGGCAGCCGCTGAACTGTCAGCAGATGTAAGAACTTCAGCTCCCGCAGAACCTACTTCGCTTTGTATTTGCGCTTCTATGAAACAACGTCGCAAGCGCGATCATCGCGATACCTCCCCCTTCTCCTCCTCCTCATCGTATTCGTCATCCTCGGAAGATAGGAGAGAGAGAGAGAAGAGGAAAAGGAGAGCTTGCTCTTCTTCACCCAGACGTTCTCGTCGGACAGAGAGGCGACATGGGAAGAGACGTCATCGTTCTAGCTCTTCCTCGCCGTCTGTCTTTTCACGAAATGGTTCGCCGAGAAGCGATAAGCGCTCTCGCCATAAACATAAGAAGAGTACATCCTCGCGCCATCGTTCTGCTTCGCGATCGTCTTCCTCTCGCGTGGAATCATTTAGGCGCTATAAGAAGAAGAGCTCTACGATACATTAGCGCTCTTCGTCACGAGAGTTTTCTCGTAAGCGCAATAAGCGCTCCCGTTGGGGCGATGTTAAATCTAAGTAAAGAGAGCACTCTGAGCGCGATTCCTTCCCTTCACATTTTATCGGGAGGAGCTCAGAGCGCTCTAGGGAAGGGAGAAAGAACTCTTCTTCTCGCCGTCGCTTTATATCAACAGAGAGAGAGAGCTCTCCCGTCCTTCAACCTCCCGATCACGCAAAACTCCGGACTTAACTGCGCGGGGTCATTCACCTCGCCCTCGCGGGTCGGACAGAACAGCTCCCGTTCCCGTACTTTCTAACGAGTTACGGAATACAGTTTGAGCTTCACGAGAACTTCAGAAGACACAGGGGTTCAACCCTTCTTCTCTTCGGCTGAGAACAGAGGAGAAAACCGATCAATGCAACCTCTTATCGCCTTCGCCTAAACCATCGACTTCCAGGCAAGGTCAGGCGCGCGCAGCCCTCCCTGGGAATATCGGCAATGGAGTGTGCTACTTCGTCGTTAATTTCAGACACTCAGGCTTTTATGGCCCCCCTCGCGAGGAATTAGCACGACCGGAATATTCCTCGGAAGAACAACCATCAAAAGATTTAGAGTCCGCCTATCTGAGGGCTCTAAGAACGATGTGTAATATCTCAGGCCTCGGAGATTTACATCTGTCACCTCGACATACCGACGCTTCAGCCTTAGACAGACGTCTTTGTAGTTGATTTCATAGGAAAAGGACATATTGCAGTTGTAGTTGATTTCATAGGAAACAGACACATTGCAGCTATAGTTGATTTTGTGACATATGAAGGAACACATAGAAAAAAAGACATATTGCAGTTATAGTAGATTTTTTGATATATGAACTAACACATAGAAAAAGGACATATTGCAGTTATAGTTGATTTTGTGACATATGAACTAACACAGAAAAAAGGACATATTGCAGTTATAGTTGATTTTTTGATATATGAACTAACTCATAGAAAAAGGACATATTGCAGTTATAGTTGATTTTTTGATATATGAACTAACACATGGACAAAAGACATACTGCCGTTATAGTCGATTTTGTGACATATGAACTAACACATTTGAAAAGGATCTACTGTACTTATAGTTGATTTTATGATATAAGAACTTTTATATAGGAAAAAGACATACTGTAGATATAGTTGATTTTATGATATATGAACTAATATATAGGCAAAGGACATACTGTAGTTATAGTTGATTTTTTATATATGAACTAACACATAGGGAAAGGGCATATTGTAGTTATAGTTTTTTTTGTGATATAGGAACTAATATATAGGAAAAGGACATACTGTAGTTATAGTTGATTTTTTTATATATGAACTAATATATAGGCAAAGGACTTACTGTAGCTATAGTTGATTTTTTATATATGAACTAATATATAGGCAAAGGACATACTGTAGTTTTATATATATATATATATATATATATATATATATATATATATATATATATATATATATATATATATATGGACTGACTCATAGGAAAAAGACTCATTGTAGTTATAGTTGATTTTGTGATAAAGGAACTAACACAAAGGAAAAACGGATTCTGATCAAAGTGGAAATTCAATTTTTGGGTGAGAGGGCCATGTTCTCCATATGGAAGGGTTCCTATAGGTAGCCTTCAAAGGGATATTTGCTACAGTGCTAATCCCAGAGAATTAAACCAAAGGTCTCCAGGATTCTAACTCCTTGCACGAGTGTCCAATAAAGGATATCTTATAATATCAGGGGACGTATTCTAGATACGACACATGGCAATCTTCATGCCGAATAGATTTAACGCTTCGATGTAAGGGGGAAGAGTGGCAAAAGAAAGGGATGTCTTTTATGAACCTGGTGGATCTCCTTCCCTACTACCACCACGACCCTGTTAAGTGGAAATAGCCACAGATAAAGTTATTTTGGGAGGGATCAGCAAAAGGGTGGGTTCCATCAGGACGACATTGCCCTCTCACCCAAAAATAGATTTTTCACTTTGATCAAATTCCGTTTTTTGCACTCAGGCCATATCGTGCTGTTGGAAATTACTATTAGCTGTGGGTTTGTGTATGTGCCTTCTACCTTGAATAGATTTCCTTATCGGTCTACTAGACCTATATGTGAAATTCCAGAGATCTGTCACGTCCACTAAACCTGGAACTGGTTTAGTGCCTCCTGCCCCCAGCAGAGAAATGTCGATGTCGATAATAAGGATTCAAGGTTTGTATTTCTCGTTGGAACAAAAGGAGTTGAAACATATCTTTTACTTACCTTAAGAATGTAAGGTTATTCCTTTAGAAAACATTATTGTGATTTCAAGGATCTGAACACCCTAAAGGGGTTTTAGTAAAGCTCTAACATACTTTATTACCTCATAACTGAGGGAGCAGTAATAAGACACAAATACGGTTAAGTATTTTATTATGCAACTAAATTATCAAATGTAGTTACAACATACTATGTATCTGATCCAGCATTACAACACACCAAAAAAAAAAACGCATATTTTCTCGTGTAGAAAAAAATATACAAATACATTATCAGAATAACGCCACTCAATGGAGATGTGAAACCAAATCTAACTGGCATGGTCAGATGTTCGGAAATGCATAAGACACCGTAACGCAAACGTTTACTCGGCACTGGTGTACTGATCAGATATGCACCTACACAGAACAGTATGTCAACCATAGTTGTGATCTGCACAAGTGGGTACGTATACCCATGCACCCGATGCACTGTAAAGTCCCAAAACAGTCTACTGTTCAAGGCAGCAGTAGACGACGGGTTTAATCACACTACCTGCCGCCACCATAAAGTGTTTTATATCTTGTACTTGTTTCACGTATTGTTTATAGAAGACCCTAGATTATTTCCACCCGGTGTACGAGCAGAGTCTCTCAAAGTCCATATGTTGAAAGAAGTTCAACGAAGAAGCAACTCTCCTCGGATCATGACCCGCGGGTGTACTGTCAGAATCCGCTCTGTGAATAAAGTAGGTGAGCTTCGCTCTCAGTTGTCTTAAAGATAAGTTCGATCCTGAACTTTTGCCTCTGAAGAGCTGTCCTCCTTTGAAGTTTAAAGTTCTTCAAAGTTATAACTTAATACACACTACTGGGCACAGAAAGGCATCTTCCTTCAAAGGACAGATTCTCCAAGGACCCCACTTCTTTGTGGGTAGCTCATTCTTGGCAAGAAAAGCAGGATTGGGAAACAGGGTCAGTTCTCCTGAGTCCAGGAACTGAATATGGCCTTCGTTTCTAGATAAGGCCACTATTTCACTAACTCTAGCCCCTGAGGCTATTTCAAACAGAAAAATTACTTTCTGTGTTAAATCCTTTAGAGTACAGTCCTCATTATTCAGGTTCGAAGCATAGTGCAAGGCTTTGTCCAAAGACCACGTGATGGGCTTTGGTGGGGCTGCAGGCTTGAGTCCAGCGCATGTTTTCGGGATCTTATTAAAGATTTAACCTAAGAGGTCCACCTCAAAAGCGTATAGAAGCGGTCTAGCCATGGCTGAATTACAAGAAGTAATTGTAGCGGACGCCAGGCCTTGTTCGTGGAGGTGTAAGAAGAATGCAAGACAGAAATCTATCGATATCTCTGTCGGTTTCCTTGCTTTCACAAAGGTCACCCATTTCTTCCATGAAAATTCGTATGGTCTCCTAGTCGAACGTGACTTGTACTCCTCGATGAAGTCAACTAACATATATGAATAGGTCATCTTGTAATTATAGTTGATTTTGTAATTTATGAACTAATATATAGGAAAAGGACATACTGTATTTATAGAAATGCATAGTGATTAAGAATACGATTTTTATACATAGTCAAGTAGTTTCTATTATATCTTTTCAGCCTGCGCCGACACCGATGACAAATTCCTTAGTGAATGCAGGTGCTATAACGTAAGTAATGATGCTATAACGTAAATTAATGACAAAGTTGATGAAATCTTTATAATACGGATCATTTTTCTTTATCTTTACTTTACAATGGAGATGTAATCTGTAGAAGTTGAAGTGGGCTTAAGAAATGGAGTGGGAGTTGGAAATGCAGTGTGAGTTGGAAATGGAGTGGGAGTGGGAGTTGGAAATGGAGTGGGAGTAGGAGTTGGAAATGGAGTGGTAGTGAGAGTTGTGAATGGAGGGAGAGTGGGAGTTGGAAATGGGGGTTGTAAATTGAGTGTGATTAGTAGTTGGAAATGGAGTGGGAATGGCAGTTGTAAATTGAGGTAGAGTGGGAGTTGGTAATGGAGTGAGAGTGGGAGTTGGAAATGGGATGGGAGTTGGAAGTGGATTAGGAGTAGGAGTTTGAAATGGAGTGGGAGTAGGAGTTGTAAATGGAGGGAGAGAGGGAATTGGAAATGGAGTGAGAATGGGAGTTGTAAACGGAGTGAGAGTGGGAGTGGAAGTTGGAAATAGAGAGAGAGTGGGAGTTGAAAATGGAGTTGGAGTGGAAGTTGGAAATGGGATGGGAGTTGGAAATGGATTAGGAGTAGGAATTTGAAATGGAGTGGGAGTGGGAGTTGTAAATGAAGGGAGAGAGGGAATTGGAAATGGAGTGAGAATGGGAGTTGTAAATGGAGTGGGAGTGGAAGTTGGAAATAGAGAGAGAGTGGGAATTGAAAATGGAGTGAGAGTAGGAGTTGGAAATGGAATGGAAGTGGGAGTTGGAAATGGAGTTGGAGTGGGAGTTGGAAATGGAGTGAGAGTGGGAGTGAAAGTTGGAAATAGAGAGAGAGTGGGAGTTGAAAATGGAGTGAGAGTAGGAGTTGGAAATGAAATGGAAGTGGGAGTTGGAAATGGAGTTGGAGTGGGTATGGAGTGAGAGTGGGAGTTGGAAATTGGGTGAGAGTGGGCGTTGGAAATGGAGTTGGAAATGAAGTAGGAGTTGGGAATAGAATGGGATTGGAAATGGAGTGGAAATTGGAAATGAAGTTGGAGTGGAAGTGGAAGTTGGAAATAGAATGGGATTTAGAAATGGAGTGGGAGTTAGAGTTCGAAATAGAGTAAGAGTGGGACTTAAGGTCAAAGGTCAAGGTCTAATCCATGGTCAAGCAAAAGGTTAAATTCTGGTCATCAACCATACGACCAAAATTTCAACCATAGAGTAATGAAACTTGCAGGGATTTTAAACTGTTATGTAGGGAGCTGGAAGGTCAAAGATCAAGGTCACGAACGAGCATAAAGTCCAAAATAAATCCAAAAGCTCGAGAAATAAGCTGACCTGGCGGAGACATGCGCTTTACTGAGTGTCCCCTCTAGTTTATTTATTTGTGTGTTTGTTTTTGTGATAACTTTGTCATAGTATTGTGTTTTGTTTTTCCTTCATGGCAGTGTGGCGGCCGTATATCATTGCACTGTGGGCTTTGCAACAACAAGATTATAGAAGCTTTTGAGGACTACGATTTCAGGTAACTTCATTGATTCGTGTAACTAAAAATTGTTACTTTTGATAACCTATTTCTTACGTATTTTACGTGGTGATGAAAACTAGGTAAACCCAAGAGTCCTGAGACCTTTTATCCTATAGGGAACTAGTAACGGCTGCATTTGTTTTTATTATTGTTGTTGTTATACATCCTATTATTTT
>NC_090740.1:70043467-70050967 GCF_036898095.1 Palaemon carinicauda | reverse complement strand
TTCCATCCCTCCAGCGTTTACCTGGTCTGCCTCTTGATCTCCTCGCACCAGATGTCCAGTCACATCTCCTCCTTGCTATTCTATTTCCATCCATTGTCATAAAATGTCCCAGTCATCTCATCTGTCCCTTCTTAATCTTGTTCAACATAGGAGATACTCCTACCATCCTTCTAACATCTACATTTCTTATTCTATCTCTTCTTGTTTTGTGCATTATTGTTCTCAGGCTTTTCATCTCTGAAGCTTGGACTCTTCTCCTGTCTTTGATTGTCATTGTCAGGCTCTCTGATCCATATGTCATTATTGGTGTTAGTAACCCTTAAATATGGTTTTCTTTACTTATGTTGGTACATTTGTATCACTCATAATTGGCTAGTGTGCTCCAGAGCATTTATTATATTTGTTTATTCGTTCAGTATTTTCTTCTTTGTTCTTATCGCCTTTGTCTGTAAATATACATCTTAAATACTTGAACGCGTTAGTGTCCTTAATTACTGTATTTCTTATCATGATGTTCGTTGGAGCTTGTTGTTGTTTTGTCATTGTTAATATTTCTGTTTTTTCAATGTTCATCTTCAGTCCGGCTTCTGTTAAATAATCCTATAAGGCTATCAATGTTCTTTCCAGTTCTTCCCGATCATAAGTCTAGAAAGGTATATCATCAGCAAAAATCACAGATATTCATTCTTTCCTTAAAACTTCTTATAACTACGTCTATATATGCAATGAACAAGAGTGGGGAAAGAACGCTTCCCTGCTTAACACCTGTTGTTACTCTAAACCAATTTTCATTCTTGTATCCAGTCCTTACATTATTCATACATGGTTCGTACGTGCTCTTTATTGCAGCACCCAATCTACCGTCGAGTCCATAAACTTCTCCTAAGCACTTCCACAATTTATTCCTAGGTACCGCGTCAAAAGCCTTTTCCAAATCAATAAATGCTATACTGTATACAGTGGCCTATTGTATTCCCATGATTTTCCAATAACAAGTCTCAAGGTAAATAAGAGATCTAGTGTACTTCTGTCCTTTCTGTATCCATGCTGTTCTTCGCCTAGCTGAGGTTCAATGATATTTCGCATCCTTTTCTCTAAAATCCTCTCATAAAGTTTTGCTGCATGACATATGAGCCTTATACCTCTACAATATTATAGTTTATATTGTCTATTAGTTTACAACCTCGTTAAATAGGCCTTTAAAAATATGATTAATTATTCAAATGCATATCTATATAATGCATTTGATAAAAATATTATTTAATGGTTTAAGCATCATATTTTATAATGAAATATTTTGCTACTTTTTACTGTAGAGTTTATATATTCAGTATGATTTATATTTCAATAGACGAAATGTATATAGATTAAGGTATAAGACTCTAAACTATTTTATAAATCAATTTGCGGTAATAGATAATTATTATTTTCATTACAATTATCAGAAATTTTGCCCAACCTTTTTAAAGAAAGGCCATGTCGCTTAGTGACTTTAAAATAAATCTTAAAAAAAAAGTGAAGGAGGAGGAGTTTAGAATCATATATATATATATATATATATATATATATATATATATATATATATATATATATATATATATATATATAATCATGTAAAAGCGCTGTGTTTATATTTTGAATATTATGTACTAATTCTTAATAATGGTCAGTGTTCATACACGTTGTTTCTAGTCATATTATTCACTTCGTTTCTGTTTCGTTACTTATAGATATTCTGTTTTGCCAAATAAGTTTTTTCATGACTTCATTAAATTTTTTAATATTATTATTATTATTATTATTATTATTATTATTATTATTATTATTATTATTATTATTATTACAAGCTAAGCTATATCCCCTAGTTGGAAAAGCAGGATGCTATAAGCCCAAGGGATCCAAAAGGGAAAAATAGCCCTGTGAGGAAAGGAAACAAGGAAATAAATAAACTACAGAAGAAGTAATAAACAATCGAAACAAAATATTTTAAGAACAGTAACAACATCAAATTAGATCTTTCATATAAAAACAGTCAAAATCAAACAAATAATAATAATAATAATAATAATAATAATAATAATAATAATAATAATAGTTATTAAGCTAATCATCACTTTTGTTGAATTTTAAAGTTTCCATAATGCCTTCATTCCAGGTCTGTGAAATCATGTATGAACATTTTTGAGAACGACTTGTTCAAATTTAGCTCACCTTTCTTAAAAGAAGTCAGGATCGAAGACAAGTGTGTACACTCCATTGCCTCGGGGCAGTTAAAATAGGTATGTATAAGTTACTTAATTTAAATTTTTCTTTAGTATTTATAAACCGGGAGATACTTAGCACCCCGCTACACCCGGGACTGGGGCCCATTCTTTCATCTTCTCCATCCATGACTGACTAAATCCATAGAGGATTCATTGGCTAGATACGTCAAAGGATAGTCATGTCCTTGTGATGCACAGTGCCTATCTAACTAAGGCAAGTGATCCCTGCCGGTCCATACTAATTCTAGAAAGATCAACCACCAGGCATCAGGAGTAAAATCCGAAGAGACAGTTTGACCATCGCTTTAAACCCAATTCGTCACCCTGCTGCCAGTGACATCATTGAGATTTAGGGGGCATTTCCTCCACACACAAACCTCGCATTACTCCACGTACATGTCCAGTCAGACACAGGATTTACTGGCACATTTCGCTCTGAGAAAGTGCATCCTGTCACGCCCTTACTTCGCGGCGAGCATCAAAACCGTGTAGGGAGAAATGGCTGAGTTTGAACTTCAAACTTGCAGTATTTTTTTTTTTTTTTATGTTGAACAGGCTGACATAAGTCTTTTCATAGGTTATATATAAAATATCAGTGTTGATGTTTTTAAGATAGTTTATTTGGTTGTTCATTACCTCTTATATAGTTTATCTATTTCCTTATTTCCTTTTACTCTCTTGGCTATTTTTTTCTGTTGGAGCCCTTGGGTTTATAGCATTCTGCTTTTCCACCTAGGGTTGAAGGTTAGTAATAATAATAATAATAATAATAATAATAATAATAATAATAATAATAATAATAATAATAATAATAATAATAACGCATGCTTTTTCTCAGTTTCACAAATCCTTTTTTTTTTTTTTACTTTCTGTAAATATTTTGTTATTCCATAAGTATACAATATAACTATGTAAACATTTGCAATATATTTTGTCATCTTCATTGTAACTTGGGTTATTTTTATGCAACGTGTAAGGAAGAGAAATTGGTGCGATTCAATAAAAAAGTTATTTTTCATACTGATTCAAGATACATTTATTCCTAATCAATTACCAGTTGTTTAGAATAAACCAGTTAGATATAATTCATATTAATTTACCACTGATTAAGTATAAGCTGCGTTGTGATAAGTAGTCATCTTGCTAATTATCAATATCAATTTCAAGGTAGTCTCTTCACTGACAGATTCAAACAGCCACCTGGAGGGCTCCGGATATGGAGGTGAGTGTAACAGAAATATAAGTCGACAATTAATGTTATCTTTAACCTTTTATCATTCAATTTTGGAATTATTATACAATGCTAGTGGAAATTATCATTCATCTGGCATACTGTTTTTGGCGCCCTAAGAAAATGTGGATTGGCGTTTTGTTTTACATGTATATGTGTATGTGTAGGGACACCTTAACGTGATGAAAGGGTTTGTGTATCGCCATGATCAGCAAAACTGTACTAGGCAGGGTTCCCCTTTACTAAGTTGGTTTGCTGTGAGCGATCAGACTCAAGTTTCCCACAATCACCAATCTGCAGTTAGTCAGTGTGATGATGAAAATGGCCAAACCCCAGACATGACTAAGGACATGTCTGAGCCTTCTCAGACAGGAATAAGGACATGTCTGAGGTCTTTGTCCTGCAGTGGACTAGAAATGGCTGCATTTATTGATGTTGTATGTTTGGTATTTTTTTTTATTGTATGTGTATATGGAAATGAAGTGTGGATGTTGAATGCAAATAAAGGAAAATTTCGAAGCTGTTGAGATGAATGTTTGCCTTAGTATTAGATCTAAAGAGAATGTATAGGGTGGGAAATGTGGAGATTTGAAGTGGTAAAAGTTAATCTGTGAAAAGATGGATCCTAGAGAATGGACAATAGTAATGTAATGAAATGCTGGGATGGTGTATAAGAGAGAAAAGCATATTTTGGTTGAATTGGTGCAATAAAAGATTTATTGGAAACAAAGGCCTTAATATTCAGGAAGTACAAGAATGTCTGCTTCATGTACGACAATGTGTGTGGGAGGTTTGACGTGCTGCCGATGAGTTGTCAATGTGTACGAAACCACTAATTCTATGCACGTTTTTACTTCACATCGGTGTATCCACATTCAGTAGTTAAATAATGGATGTGGCAGTGACTGTTGTATTCCTTTCTAGAGCCACCCTTTTATGGAAATGGCTTTATGTTGAAGAAAAGGAACATATATTATCTTTCATTTTAGGTAGTACACAAGTCAGTAATTAAAGAATGTATTTGGCAGTGACTTGTGTTCTTTTCTGGAGCCACTCTTTCATGGAAATAGCTTTATGGTAAAAAAAGGGGACATTTATTATCTTTCTTCTTTTTAGACAGTACACAAGTCAGTAGTTAAAGAATGGATGTGGCAGTGACTTGTGTTCTTTTCTGGAGCCACCCTTTTTTTTGGAAAGGGTTTTATGTTGAAGAAAAGGAACATATATAATCTTTCATCTTTTAGACTGTACACAATTCAGTAGTTAAAGAATGCATGTGGCAGTGACTTCTGTTCTTTTCTGGAGCCACCCCTTTATATAAATTTCTTTATGTTGAAGAAAAGGAACATATATAATCTTTCTGCTTTTTAGGTAGCAAAATAAGGATCCACTTAACGTTCAACGAAAAATACTTCGATCACATCCCAATGTGTCCGTTCAGACCAATGGTGGAGGGGAATTTCACCAAGTTCATTTGGGAATCAGGTAGGTAGGAATAAGAGATTTTTACATTTTACGTGAAACAAATCACTAATTTTATCGCATAAAAAAAAATCATGGAAATTGACATACTTCCTCTTCTCGGAAATTTGCCTTTGAATGAAAATAGAATTATATTACAGGTATTAATTGACATTTTTTATCACAAAATTAATTTTTTCGTCCAGGAGAGCTTATCATTTTAATAATACTAATTCCCCTTTCAATCAGATTTCCTTTTTATTAGAAAAATGTTTTATAGTTTCTAATTCACACTGTAATTAGATATCTAAAACAGCCGTTTAAACTACAGTTTTTCTTCCTCTTGTTATTTTGAAGTTTTTAGCCTCCTGTTATTTTCAATTTTTTATAGTTTACAGATGAAAGATTTATTTTAATGTTATATTTCTTATACTTCTCTTGTAGTTTTTCCTTATTTCCTTTCCTCGCTGGGCTATTTCCCCTCCTGGAACCCTTGGGCTTATAGCATCATTCTTCTCTAACTAGGGCTGTAGCTTAGCAAGTAATAATAATAATAATAATAATAATAATAATACGTTCACATTTTGTTATATTTAGTCTTTCATTATATACGTGTATCGAAGTCAATTCTTATTTCATATAATAATATTGATCATTAGGTCCATAATGAGTTTGCTGTTTTTCCTCTATTCGCTAACATATGTTTATATTTACTTATATCACTAATATTTACAATTTTAATAAATACATGTTCACCAGACAATTTTTATATAATAAATATCTAGTCTATAATTAAGTCCAAGATAATAAAGATTGATATTTTTTTTTTAAATTCTTGTTTAAAATTAAGTCCAAGATAACAAATATTGATGTTTTAATTGTAGTTCTAATATGTAATTAAGTCCTAATATTAAATATTAATATTTTAATTAAAGTTCTAATATATAATTAAGTCAAAGATAATAAAGATTAATATTTCTATTGTAGTTCTAATATGTAATTAAGTCCAAGATACTAAATATTAATATTTCAATTAAAGTTCTAGTATATAATTAAATCTAGGTTAATAAATATGGATATTTTTATTGAAGTTCTAGTATATAGTTAGGTCCAGGAATAAAGACTAATACTTTTATTGAAGTTCTAGTATATAATTAAGTCCAAGATAGTAAAGATGGATATTTTTATTAAAAGTTCTATTATACAATTAAGTCTAGAATGATAAATATGATTTTCATTGAAGTTCAAAATAATAAAGATTAATATTTTTATTGAAGTTCAAGATAATAGAGATTAATATTTTTATTGAAGTTCAAGATAATAAAGAATAATATAATTTTTATTGAAGAGCTACAATGTCGTTCGTGCGGAGGCATCTGGTTCTGGGATCTGAGGCCTTCCGAGTACAGCCGCAGCAGTGTGACAGCGTCCTGTTACGACACTGTGTCTGAGTCTACCCTGCCCCTTCTGCAGTATGTGGCACACAACGAGAAACTGTGCAGTTTCCAAACTGGTTACTTGGGCACTTGCATTTAGCAATAAGGGTGAGAAAGTCATTTGGGATTACCAAAAGTAAAGTAGTGGGTTGTAATGGTTCATATTTTTTCTGGCAAACGTCTCTCGGAAATTACTCATAGAAAGTATAGGCCCAACAGTATATATATATATATATATATATATATATATATATATATATATATATATATATATATATGTGTGTGTGTGTGTGTATTGTAGATAGCAGTCTGCAGAGACTGGTGGTTTATAGTATGGGGTTCCGGGTTGCATCCAGTTTCCTTAGGAGTCCAACACTATCCTTACTATACGGGGTGTTTCAAGTAGCACGCTCTTCTGCACAAGTCCTGGGGCTATATCGGCTCCTACCTTCTCAAGATTCCTTTTCAATGACTTAGGTATGGTCCCTAGTGCTCCAATGATTATTGGTACAATTTATGAGTTCATATTTCATAGCCTTCTCTATTCAGTTTGTTAGTCTTTGTACTTTTTTTTTTCCATTGTCCACTTGAGTCCAAGTGTACTGAAGTTTGAAATAGCAATAAAGGTTGTGGAGGGCAGCAAGTCAGCACCAAGTACTTCATTTCCTCGTAACGATGTTGCCCTTCAATGATGACCGAAGACATTTCAAGTGAAAAAGGCCTCTGCTTGAAATCGATGGATATTTATTCGTGAAAGACAAACAAGTTAATAACAAGATATTTTGGAATTACAATAATTACTGATGATGGTGAGGTGATCAACGTTGCTCGTGAACGTAATCCTTGAAGGATGACAAAGGTTTTTTTTTGTGATCTCATCATCCTGTAATATGGAATTTGCTAGACGCTATAAAAAAAAAAGAGCAGGATTTGCAGGACATTCGTATTGCAAAAATAAGAGCAGGAAGAACAAATATGAAGAGTTCTAAGAAATGCCGCGATTTACATGTCTAGAAAAAATAGTGGCAACTTTTGACGAATATTCAGTATTACAGTATTTGCACGCCTTAGCGCATAACTCGTGTTTATAAGTAAATTTTTCTTTTAT
>NC_090740.1:70020967-70033467 GCF_036898095.1 Palaemon carinicauda | reverse complement strand
CCCCTCTTGGTGGCAATTGGGTCTGGGTTCCTCTGGGAGGTATCAGAGGAGCAGCTCTCAGATTAATTGAGAACCCTTGATTCCTCCGGAATCGCCGGAGGTGCTTCTATCATTCATTTTGATTTAGCCTAATTCTAGAAAATGACAGATGTCCCTTCTCTTCCCTTGAAGACACTATGATCCATTGAAACCGATATCTGAGGCTTTGGAGACTTTTAGTTCTCTGCAAATCACAAAATCACAAGTGATGAAATGGATGATAAAAATGCGACTAAAATTTCCTAGAATTCAGTGAGAGTATTACTTCCGATCTCTCAAAGCAGGTGGCTTTTTACCAGTACTTTAAAAGATACTGCCGGAAGAGTGACAATTGACATTTTGGAGAAAGAATCACCATTTCATGACATGAATCCACTAAGTCTCCTGGCGATGGAACCCTGAAAGTGTTGAATTTCCTCCTCAGGGAAAACGCGGAAAGTTCGAAGCCTTCGGGCTCATGAAATCAATTCTAAATAAGCAGCAATTTAAGACGATTTAAGTCATAATAATTACTTATAATACATGGCTAATTCGAAATCACCAATTTCACTTATTTAATTACCATAATCATGAGTAATCAGCTTCTAATTACATAGATATCTATCGTACAACAACATGAACCATTTAACATCAAATTATTCTTCAGAAATCGATAATTTCATAAAGCTACAGCAATGATTCCTTCAATCCTGATGAAGAAAATTCCCAAATCCAACTTGATCTTTCCTGATCCTTAGATGGTAAAGATTTCAGCGATCTTGAAGTCGTGATATTCTTTTGAAGACATTGGAGACAGCGTGTGAATTTGGAGAGAACTAATAGTGTCTGGAGCCTCGTGGGGAAGTTACATTTGATGATAATGTCTTCAAGGGATTGCAGAAGACAAGAGAAGGGTCTTTTGTCTTTTTCTAATATAAAGCTGAATAGAAATGGATAATGAAAGCACCTCCGGCGATTCCGGAGGAATCAAAGGTTTTCGGTTCATCCGAGAGGCCCACCTTTGGTGCCTCCCAGAGGATCTCAAAGACCTATTTTCCACCAAGAGGGCCTATCGCTGGGGTCCTCTCTGAAGGTCGAGAAGCTGGTTTGTCGGAAGTTTTTATTTTTATTTTTTTTTTCTTGAGGGGGAAGACTATCAGAAAGAATTCATTTGTTCTGCTGATAAACGCTATCATATACTATTGAAGTCTAACTGATATTAAAAATATTTGATTATTATCAAATGTTTTATTGCATACAAATCTATTTCTGCAGTATTCAAACACACACACAAACATACACATGCCCACACACATAAACACACACACGCGCACACACACACACACACACACATATATATATATATATATATATATATATATATATATATATATATATATATATGTGTGTGTGTGTGTGTTAGTGTGTGTGTGTGTGGTTTCTGTAATTATATACATACCTCAAAATACTGATATATAGAAACACGCACACACACATACACACACATACATATTATATATATATATATATATATATATATATATATATATATATATATATGTGTGTGTGTGTGTGTGTGTGTGTGTGTTTGTGAATAAGCCTCTTGGATCAACCGAGAACCCATGATTCCTCCAGAATCGCCGGAGGTGCTTTCATTGACCATCTTGATTTAGCTTAATACTCGAAAAAACACAGAAGGTCCTCTCCTGTCTTCTAAAATCGTTTGAAGACTTAATTCGTTGAAACTGTCATGTTAGGTTCCTGACACTTTTTGCTACCTTAAAAGTCCAGTATGTGAAGGAATGTCAGGAATAGGAGACCACTAAGCTTCTGATGGAATATTTTTTCTCATCGCTATAAGCATAAAAATCTTACCAGTCTCCAAAGGAAATTTTCATATTCAATATTGTTCAAATGTTTGTTATCCTAACTGAAGAAGACAATATTGTGAAGTCGATCAAAGGATCTGGAAAACTTGGGCTGGAACTAAGAACTTCCCTCATCAGGATTAAAAGAGTCTTCACAAAAGTCCTAAGCAATCTCAGAGACAACAGATTCCTTTAGATAAATTATCATACTCTTAGTCTTACTGAATTGGATTCTGAAGCCTTTTTGTAGTATGTGGTGACTAAGTCACATAAGAATAAATACAGGCGGCCGGGAAGGTCTCTCCCGGTCATCGAAGGTGTGTATATATATATATATATATATAATTTTATATATACCATCTACGACTATTATTATTATTATTATTACTTGCTAAACTGCAACCCTAGTTGGAAAAGCAGGATGCTATAAGCCCAGGGGCTCCAACAGGGAAGACAGACCAGTGAGGAAAGGAAGCAAAAAAAAAATATTCTAAGAACAGTAACAACATTAAAATAAATATCTCCTATGTAAACTATAAAAACTTTAACAAAGCAAGAGGAAGAGAAATAAGATAGAATAGTGTGCCCGAATGTACCCTCAAGCAAGAGAGCTCTAACCCAAGATAGTGGAAGACCATGTACAGAGATATGGCACTACCCAAGACTAGAGAACAATGGTTTGATTTCGGAGTGCCCTTCTAGAAGAGCTGCTTACCATAGCTAAAGAGTCTCTTCTACCCTTATCAAGAGCCACTGAACAATTACAGTGCAGTACTTAACCCCTTGATTGAAGAAAAAATATTTGGTAATCTCATTGTTGTCAAGTGTATGAGGACAGAAGAGAATACGTAAAGAATAAGCCAGACTATTTGGTGTAAGTGTAGGCAAAGGGAAAAGGAACCGTAACCAAAGAGAAGGATCCAATGTAGTACTGTCTGGCCAGTCAAAGGACCCCATTACTCTCTAGCGGTAGTATCTCAACGGGTGACTGGTGCCCAGGCCAACCTACTACCTATTGATGCAAAAGGCCTTGATTAGATTTCGCCAGTTGTTTCAATCTTGAGCTTAAATCGATACATTATTTATCATCTCCTACTTAAAAAATCACATAAATAAATGGATAAACCAAGCAAAAATCCTCAAAATAATATCACAGAAGTGTATTAAATGAACATTTACAAAGAGAAACATCTATATTTTTATTGATCTTCCCTGAATTTGCAATAATACAGTATGGATTCTTTGCTAAACGTGGCGATGGATTCGACCCTCGCCTCCATCATAAAAGGTGAAGACCAAACTCGAGCAAGAGCTACGAAGGAATATAGGACAAATCTTCGCTCTCTTTTCCAAGCCTTCATTCATCTCCGTTCATTCTCGGCTAGTTACGTCCATCTTCATTTTAAATTTTCTCCCTGCTTCTAGAGATCGGAAGTAATACTAACTCGGAATTCTATCATCCCTTCCATCATTTCCTGGAGACAGTGTGTGACTTTACAAAAAAACAAGTCTCAAGAACCTTAGATGTCGGCTTCAATAGATCACAGTGTCTTCAAGGGATTGTAGACGGTAGGAGAAGGGACATATGTCATTTTCTAATATTATGCTAAATCAAGATGAATAATGGAAGTACCTCCGGCGATTCCGGAGGAATCATGGGTTCTCGGCTGAGCTGAGAGTCCCTCCTCTGATACGTCCCATAGGAACCCAGACCCAGTTGCCACCAAGAGGGCCTTTGTTGGGTTTCTCTGTGAAGGTCGGGAAAATCGGTTTGGTGGAGGAGAGACTTTCGATTTTGAGGGGGGGGGGGTGTCAAAATTTTCAACTTACGTAATGAAATCTATTATTTGCCTATTTGATATGGGAAAATTTAAATGACAAGTGTCCCTTATTTTATATCAAACTATTTCAAAGATGAATATATATGTATATATATATATATATATATATATATATATATATATATATGTGTGTGTGTGTGTGTGTGTGTGTGTGTATATTAAATATATATGTATATATATTTGATTTTATATATGTATGGTGTATATATATATATATATATATATATATATATATATATATATATATATATATATATATATATATATATATATATGTATATACATCATATTTAAATATATATATACATATATAATATATATATATATATATATATATATATATATATATATATATATACATATATATAGGTGTGTACATCATATATACAGAGAGAGAGAGAGAGAGAGAGAGAGAGAGAGAGAGAGAGAGAGAGAGAGAGAGAGAGAGAGAACGATTACATGACTAAAACACGCCATTTATGTTAACGCTTAATTCTTGGTCATGGTTCAAATGGAACAATATAAAGAATGGATGTATATACGTACATATGCATATATATCAATATATATATATATATATATATATATATATATATATATAATATATATATATATATATATATATATATATATATATATATATATATATATGTTTTTGTGTGTGAATGTGTGCGTGTATGGGTGTGTGTTTGTGTGCGTGTATATAAAATTCATATATCTTATGTATTAAATGAAGTCTCATATATCAGAGTTTCTCTCGGTTTTCCGAAAGTATATCATCATCGAAATTAATAATGTGAAAACTAATACAGATTTCAACTGATCTCATTGAATCTAGACATTCATATGAAACCCTGATGAAGAAATTTCCATTGGTGCCAGAAACGGTTTTAATCCTTTTTTAGAATCAAATAAAGTATCGATATTTTATGGAAAGGAATTTCATAAGCAAACTAACTGACTTCAGCTTTTCTACTTATAAAAACACGATGTAAATTTATGGAAAATAATTTAACTGGATAACTCAGCCATTTACAATGACATTGTTTTGCATACATTGGTAAATAGAAAATGTTTGGTGTTTTTCTGTGGTACATACATGAATATTTTTCAGTTATTGATGATCCTAAGAGTGTAACTATCAAGGCATCAGGATAATTTTTTATTCTAAAAATAACTTTATATATATTAGATTGATTAATTTCATTAAAAGACGATATTTAATCAATCAGCTTTAGGTGTACTAAGTCCTTTATAACAATCATATCACATTCTATATCTTTACCTAATAAAAAAAAAACCTATTTTTTGGTTATTTATTCTGTTTTAAAGACGAAAGGAATCCTATTGATCGGCATCAGTTCTCAGCACCAATATTAGATGACCAATGTGTCCGATATTCTTCTTCTCTGGCGAAGTCTGAATGTAATGAGTCTTTTTTTGTCTTGGCGAGTTGATTAGAAAAAAATTATAATAATTCATTACTAACAATATTGTTGTTTTCATTCTACATTGAGAGATTGATTGGAAGAAGACATGATGTCGGAAAGAATTTCAATTTATTGAAAGGTTCGAGTTCCCAGTGAATTGCATGAAGGGAGAAAGAAGATATCGTTATTTACCCATAATATCTCTCTCTCTCTCTCTCTCTCTCTCTCTCTCTCTCTCTCTCTCTCTCTCTCTCTCTCTCTCTCTCTCTCTCTCTCTCTCTCTCTCTCTCATTTGTAATCAGCGAGAGTATTTATACCTGTTTTGGTCAATTATAATTTTCTAGTTATTTGGGTGCATTAATTCCTGTCAATTCAATAAGACATTAATGATAATATATGTTCATGCTTTAAGTCATCAATAAAAAAGTAGTCATGGAAGTACCTAATCGTGAAAATCTCAGGGCGAATGATTAGCATAAAAGGGTGTGTATATATATATTCACACACACGCACGCACACACACATACACACACAATATATATATATATATATATATATATATATATATATATATATATATATATATATATATATATATATATATATATATATATATATATATATATATATATATATATATATATATATATATATATATATGTATATATATACATATATATATATATATATATATATATATATATATATATATATATATATATTTATATATATATATATATATATATACATATATATATATATATATATATATATATATATATATATATATATATATATATATACAAACGTTTTGCTTTGGAATTCCTTCTGATATAGAAAAATAAGAAATTGTGAGATTAAAAAGGTTGAAATGGAACTCCTCAAAAACAGTAACTTCTCGTCATTTGGAATGAAAACCATTTGAAGATAAGTTGAGCATCATTTCAAATGTCTTGGTAACAAAGGGAATCAGAAACACTGTCTGGGGCCACCAAAAATCATCGTGAGGAGGAACACTAATCCATTTTCTAAGAAATCTGATAAGTTTAGGAATTGATAATCAGACACAAATAATGGAAAAGTGAAAAAGCTGTTTGTTGAGTAAAATCCCAGGGAAATTAATAATAATAATAATAATAATAATAATAATAATAATAATAATAATAATAATAATAATAATAATAATGACAGCGTACTAAAAGAAGTCAGACCTGTTTCTTCTGCATATGTCCACCTGATAAAGAAACTGTACAAGTGAATGTTTATCAAGGAACGTTCAGTGGATTCCAAAACAAGTGAAACTTCTTCCCTCTGCTGAATCCATCTTGTATACTCCATTTGCATCTGGAAGGCCAGACTCCACTTGGCCTTGGCTGTCCGTCTCTCAATGGCTATTATAGAAAACTTATTTCCTCACAAAACTAAACTAACACTAAAAACTAAGATAAACTAAAACTCAACTGAAACTTATACCAAATATATTCTACTATATATATTTTTTACTATTGTTATTTCTTTTTATTATTTTTTCATTTCAATTTTTTTTTATGTTCACAGCACTACACTGCAAAACTTAACTAAAACTTATACTAAAATAATATTTTACTATATGTGTTTTTTTGTATTATTTTTTTGGAATTTTTATTTTTCATTTTTTTATTTCCAATCTTTTTGGATATATATATATATATATATGTGTGTGTGTGTGTGTGTATATATATATATATATATATATATATATATATATATATATATATATATATATATATATATATATATATATATATAATGTGTGTGTGTGTGTTACAGTCATTTTGGAAAATTGGTAATTTTACAAAATGCCCGTCCATTATGCAATAAGACCAAATTCTTTGTCACTTTCCAAAATGACCTAAATATCTCGACATTTTGCAAGACGGCCAAGATTCTGGTCGATTTACAAAATCACCATTATCATCGTTGGTGAGGTTACAAGATGTCCAATCAGCAAGTAGCAAACCTGACCTAACCTACTTGCTGATTGAACATTTTGTAACCTTACCATTGATGATAACTTCTTCTGCCTTCAATTCCTCTACTTCATTTTTCAATTCCTTTACTTGTTCTGTTTTTCTGCCTTCAATTCCTCTACTTCATTTTTCAATTCCTTTACTTGTTCTGTTTTCTCATTTTGTTCTTTCTTCCTTTCTTCATTTTCATTTCTGAGAATTTCCATCAAATTTTCATGTTCCTTTATCTGAAGGTCTTTTTCAACGCATTCAGATTCCAGTATACCGTTTTCTGCCTTCAATTCACCTACTTCATTTGTCAATTCCTTCCCTTGTTCCGTTTTCTCATTTTGTTCTCTCCTCCTTTCTTCATTTTCATTTCTGAGAATTTCCATCAAATTTTCATGTTCCTTCATCTGAAGGTCTCTTTCAACGCATTCAGATTCCAGTATACCGTTTTCTGCCTTCAATTCACTTACTTCATTTGTCAATTCCTTCCCTTGTTCCGTTTTCTCATTTTGTTCTCTCTTCCTTTCTTCATTTTCATTTCTGAGAATTTCCATCAAATTGTCATGTTTCTTTATCTGAAGGTCTTTTTCAACCCATTCAGATTCTAGTATAGCTTTTCTGCCTTCACTTCACCAACTTCATTTGTCAATTCCTTCCCTTGTTCCGTCTTCTCATTTTGTTATCTCCTCCTTTCTTCATTTTCATTTCTGAGAATTTCCATCAAATTTTCATGTTCCTTCACCTACAGCTCTTTTTCAACGCATCCAGATTCCAGTATAGTGTTTTCTGCCATCAATTCACCTAATTCATTTGTCAATTCCTTCACTTGTTGTTTTCTCATTTGTTCTTTCTTCCTTTCTTCCTCTCTCCATCTGGTGCAATCCAAGTTCGCACCGCTGTAGTTCCTCGCCGGCTTTCCACAAGGCCCCAATCCAAGGACAGCGCTGCAGCCACCTGCCGAGGAATCCATCCTGAGAGGCGACTGCACGGCAGTCTTCAAAGCGCGGCGCCTCTGTGAGTAGCCACGAAAACCATTTGAAGACCCACGACTCCTGGAGAGTTCGCAGCTGTCCCTGAAGTTGTAACGTCCTATCCTCGCATGCAAGATTCTGCTACAGAAGGGCCAAAGCTGCCTTTTGAGGCCAGTCGAATCTTCCTATAAGGTTTCCGATGACATCCATAACACTGAAATCAGTTCGTTCACTTTGAAAGCCATATTCAATAATACAGATCCCAGGACCTGTATCAGCCTTATTTTGAGGAAATGGTAGTTGCCGGTAAACGATCCTTCTGGAGACTTTCAAATTCCTGGAGACATTTTGGAATCACGAACTCCATCAACAGATTTTCAGGATATTTCTCTCACAATTCAGAAGATGGTGTTTGATAATAATGATAATGATAATGATAATGATAATAATAATAATCTCCGATGCAATATAATAGCCGGGAGCCCTCGGAGACTTTCAAATTCCTGGAGACATTTTGGAATCACCAACTCTATGGACAGATTTCCCTTACATTTCTTTCTTCTCTATTCAGGAGACGGTGTTTAATAATAATAATAATAATAATAGTAATAATAATAATAATAATAGTAATAATAATAATCATCATCATCATCATCATCATCCTCATCATCTTCGATGCAATATATGAGCCCTGAGCCCTCGGAGACTTTCAAATTCCTGGGACATCTTGGAATCACCAACTCTATGGGCAGATTTCCCGAACATTTCTCTCCTCTCCATTCAGAAGACGGTGTTTAATAATGATAATAATAATAATAATAATAATAATAATAATAACATAATAATAATAATAATAATATCATAATATTATTATTATTAATATTATTATTACTATTATAAGCAAATCTACAATCCTAGCTTGAAAAGCGAATGCTATAAGCCCAAGTGCTCCAATAAAAAAAATAGCCCAGTGAGGAAAGGAAGCACTGATATAATTAAACTAAAAGAGAAGCAATGAACAATTGAAATAGTTTAAGAACAGTAACATTAATTTAGCCCCTTTATACACAAAAGATAAAAACTTCCAAAAAAAAAAAAATAAATAAATAAACAATAAGAGAAATAAGATAGAATAGTGTGCCCGAGTATAAATTTGTATCTTGTAGAGCCTAAATATTCAGAAGCAAATAGGATTATTAAGTTTAGATTACGATGATAATGTTGAATGCTTTGTCACAGCACATTTTTATTATTATTATTATCATTACTAGCTAAGCTACAACCCTAGTTGTAAAAGCAGGATGCTATAAGCCCAGGGGCCCCAACAGGGAAAATAGCCTAGTGAGGAAAGGAAATAAGGAAAAATAAAATACTTGAAGAACAACAACACATTAAAATTAATGTTTCCTATATAAACTATAAAAACTTATCAAAACAGGAAGAAGAGAAATAAGAGTGTACCCTCAAGCAAGAGAACTCTAACCCAAGACAGAGGATATGACACTACCCGAGACTAAAGAACAATGGTTTGATTTTGGACTGTCCTTCTCCTAGAAGAGCTGCTTACCATAGCTAAAGAGTCTATTCTACCCTTACCAAGAGGAAAGTAGCAACTGAACAATTGCAGTGCAGTAGTTAAGGTTTAGCACAACGTGACTAGCTCTCTATTGACCTAAATCACATCAATAAAGAATTTTCAAATTGTGTGAAAAACTATAAGAACATCAGTAATGGGGATCAAAGTATCAATATGCAAGCACATACATTTACTAAGAACAATAATATATTTACTATATTTATATCAAACCACCACAAACGGATATAAGCAAATTTCATGTAATTCTCGTCGCTTTTTTATCAAACATATATATGCACATTTCCTGTAATTCTATAGTCGAAATCTTATTAAGCGGACAAAAACAAATTTCACGTAATTCTCTTGTGAAATCTTTTTCACCAACGGAAAATGCATCAATACTAAATGTAATAAAATTAGTATTTTAAGTGCCATAGTCTCAGTGCCATGGTCTTCCACTGTCATGGGGTAGATTTCTCTTGCTTGAGGATACACTTGGGCACACTATTCTTTTATTTCTCTTCCTCTTGTTTTGTTAAAGTTTTTATAATTCATATAGAAAATATTTATTTAAATATTTTTACTCGTCAAAATATTTCATTCTTCCTTGTTTCCTTTCCTCTCTGGGCTATTTTCTCTGTTGATTCCCCTGGGCTTATAACATTCTTCTTTTCCAACTAGGGTTGTATCTTAGTAAGTAGTAATAATAATAATAATGATAATGATAATGATATTGATATTGATAATAATAATAATCATTATTATTATTAAGGAGTATGTTCAGTATTCATATACGATATGTTCAGGTGTTTAAACCCAGATCAAGCAAAGCATTTCAAGTAAATAATAATGACACAGTTTCAATTGAAGAAAATTCTCAACAAACCTAACTACGTACAAAACGTCCCAAACTTGCAAACATTCCGAGAAACGAACACAAATCCAACTGAAAATTAAGACAAGAAGCAAAAAAGCATTTGTAATAACCTGATATCTATTTCGTATGAAACCCAACTATTTCTTGACTTTTGTAGCTGGAAATCATAGGCATGGAATTCATGTTAGGCCTACCCTAGGACAAAATCTAACAAAATTCGATTGGCAAACAATTCGACTTACAAAGCACTTCTTGGAATAAGATTGTAAGTTGAAGACCTTCTGTGAGGGACAATTCATATCATCAGCGACTAGTATAAAAAACGAAGAACACTGGGAAAAAAGAAAAATTCAATTTCAAAGGAATTTTCTTTCACGAATACGCCAAATATTCCCCAAAAGAATCAAGTAGACATTAAGATGTAGTTACAGAACACAGCACGAGTGTCGACTCCTCTATACAGTCAATTTCAAAATTCCACTGTACTGCATTTAGTTGTTTATTACTTGCCAAATCTTTGATCAATTAAAGATTCTGTATTTATTTCCTACTGTAGTAAGAAAGATTCTATTTTTTTAGAAATTGTCTTAGTTTAAGAAACAATTTGGAAATATCAGACCTGTTTGCCTAGCCAAATCAGAAATTTATTACCTCCGCCAACGAAATTAGAAGGATGTTATGTTTTCGCCCCTGTTTGTGTGTGTATGTGTGTCTTTATGAATGGGACAATGCCAGATACTTGTTTTTCCTTAGGAAATACCTATCTATGGAAAACAGGTCCATATTAGCATATAGCTACATAAATTTATAATTATTACTATTATTATTAGCTAAGCTACAACCCTAATTGAAAATGCAGGATGCTATTGGCCTATGGGCTCCAACAGAGAAATATAGACCAGTGTGGAAAGAAAATAAGAAAAAAAAACTTTATATGAGAAGTAATGAACAATTAAATAAGATATTTTAAGAACAGTGACAAGATTAAAACAGATCTTTCATTAATAAACTTATAAACTATAAAAAGATACTTATGTCAGCCTGTTCAACATGACATTTGCTACAAGTTTGAACTTTTTATCAGTGCTCAATAAAGAACCCTTATCTCGATAAAAATGACTAAAATATATTTTATGACGCCAAAATTGATGTTTCTATCAATTCATCACTGACGAAGTCGGCTGTATAATTTCAGAAATCGAAAAAATCATTGAAGAGGCCCCAATGACAGATCTTTTATTTTCCTCAGAAAACACCTTTCTTATTGAATACGTTTAGTGAACAATAAAGAACCCTATCTTGATAATCTGACGACGTCGGCTGTAGAATCTCAGAAATTAAAAAAAGAAAACGTCGAAGACCCAAATGCCAGATTTTTTTTTTCCACAGAAAACACGTTCCTATAGAATATATTTAGTGTACAGTAAAGAACTCTATCTTAATAATGTGTAAAATGTAATTTTAAGACAAAAAAAAAAAAAAAAAAAAAAAAAAAAAAAAAAAAAAAAAAACGTTTTCTGGCCGGAGTATCTCTTTGGTAACTCAAGTTTCTAACGTAACATATATGAAGTTCCTCTATTGCCTGATAATATCCTAAACGAAACTTATATTATCTTTTCGACGGTCTTTTTTTTCTATTCCTTCTGTCTCCACCTCCCGTTCTGTCCCTGACTGCGAAACACAATGTTCCCAGAGCTATAAACAACACGAGTTGAATACTTCTGACGAAGATGCATAGGATCCCAGGAGCCCGATGCTTTCAGAGCAGCAGCTGCTCTGATTGGAGGACAGGGAGCATGGCCGGTGTCTGTTCATTGGTCGATTCCACGCGACTACGAGGTCAAGCGAGTGTCCTCAAGGGTATTTGGACTGGTCTTGCACACCTCGTCCTGAGGACACCTACATTATCATAATGATAGGAT
>NC_090740.1:70015967-70018467 GCF_036898095.1 Palaemon carinicauda | reverse complement strand
TGTGTATCGCCATGACCAGCAAAGCTGTACTAGGTTGGTTTGCTGTGAGCGATTTTACTTAAGTCTCCCACTACCACCAATCCGCATTGGCCAGCATGGCGATGAAAGCTGAAACTAGTCAAACCACGGACATGAACAAGGATATGTCTGAGGCCTTTTTCTTGCATTGGACCAGAAATAACTACATCTTATGTGGTTGTCGTTCACAGACATGTCCTTGTAATATATATATATATATATATATATATATATATATATATATATATATATATATATATATATATAAATATATATATATATATATATATATATATATATATATATATATATATATTTATATATATATATATATATATATATATATATATATATATATATATATATATATATATATATATATATATATATGAACTGATCGAGGTAAGTGTCAACGGATTTTTTTCTCTTTGTTAAAGGAATGACGATTAGTGTGGTTGGCATTACAAAAATGACAGTTACAGGTTAGCTTGGGCTTGGCGTCACCAAACCCTCTCCCGATTAGTCGTTATGAGACTTTCGGGTCAAAACAACCAATCATTTATCAGGCATCGCGATGCCCATCTATGGGCGATGGGGAAACTGTCCATAGGGGTCAGTCTAGTTTCGGAGGCCTAGAGAGAGTGTCACGAGAGGAATGGCAGGTGCCAACATGTGTGCCAAACCGAGTACCATTTTTCTGAGGGCTTTTTCTTAGTAACGTGACGTAATCTCAATTAAGGGTGCTCTTGTAAACTTAAGAGAATATAGTCTGTGTAAAATGATCAGCTCTGCTATTATTTGTGCATGAAACACCGCTCTATTCGTGTTTTCCTAAATTGATTGAACCCCAATACGACCCAGATCGGGTCATATTAAATGGTGTCAGGTGTGGGGTGATTACAGATTAACGTCTGTGCTAAGTGATTTTAACCGACGTAAGATTTTTGAAAAAGGGAAACAAAAGATAAAAGTGATAATGGTTACCACAAGAAGTTCGACATCGAGAGGCGGTGACGGAGAGAGGGGTGAAGTGAATCCTGTAACTCTTGTATGCCCGGTATTCGGTGAATGATTTACCACCACAAATGATAGCAGCTACACAACCATCGAGGTAGCCCGGCACCCAACCGGTTCCGAAAACCTTCCAAGGATGGGGCGCTTATAGAAGAGAACCTCGAAGAGGCAGAGGTCAGAGAGGTAGGAATGTGGCGGCTGGCGGTTGTTGGAACTGTGGGGGAAGGGGGCACCTACGGGATCCATGCCCCTACGACGACCAGCAGTAGTGTTATGAATGTCAAGCAACAAACCACCTTCTGAAAGCTGTTTAAAGAAAAAAGAGGGGGAAAAAAAAACGGCGTCGGCACAAGAAATCATGTTTCCCCTCTACCAACGAGAGGAAGGGGAAGACGACGCAGGAAGGGGACCAAGGGTCCCTCGGGCCGTCCGTCAGACCCGCAAGGACTGGTGACAGGAGTGCCAAGTGGTCAGCCAGCAATCTTTGCCTAGAGTGTGGGGTAGGGGAGCCAGACGCTCCCCCAGTAATGTCCCGTGAATGAGTGTGTGGTTGAGGTAAGAGCAGCAGGTTCCCAGATTTCTTGCGCCTGCGAAGGGATGTGTTCTTCATTGAAGACGAAATCCGATCTAGCGTTGTTCTTCTTTCCCCTTTGGTAGAGAAAGCCATCTGTGTAATTGATGCAAGTCCTTATGCGTGGCATGTGGGTATAGAAAGGTCCCTAAGAATGGCAAGAGTGTCAGTTTCTTATTTTTTAGGGATTAGGTTTACCAATAAGTGCCATGTGTGTAACTCAATGAGTAACCACAAACATGTGATACCAAGGGCCAGAACATTGCTCGGTAGTACCTTTTAAGTTTAATGAAGTGCATGTGGACGTCCTAGGTCCGTTCCCCAAGAGGACAGGTAGATAAGTGAGAAGGTAACCCCGTACCCAGGGTTACCTGGGGAAAGGAAAATGAGGAGGAGGCACAAGCCGGTGTCAGTGCCATACTTCGGGCACGAGAGTGTGCGAGAGGCCGTGGCCATGATACATAAAGGTGTCTGCCACGACTGAGGCCATAAAATCCCGTTGTTTCATGTATGTTCATACTAAGTGTTGTGTGAAAAGATGTATTGAGTTTTGCTTGCGTTTTGGTTTTTGTTCTAAGCATATCACGGGTATATCATTTGTCATATTTTGACGTTATGTTGTGTTTACGTTTAGGTTGAAATTAAATCGGATTTCGTTACTCTATGTTGATATCCATTTTGCTGTTACCAATGTTTTTATGCTGTATTTAAAAAAAATCGTTTGCCTCTGTTGAGGATTTCAGTGCTGTTACAGGTAATTGCTAATCATGGGTTGAAAATTGAACATCATTACTTATGCTTTTATGTTACAGGAGAAATAATATTGCTCAGTTATTGATAAGTATTTTTCTTTATTATTATTTTTCACTGTTTAGATTTGCTCCTTGTTGCAGTGTC